>NC_025880.1:576254-821980 GCF_000755165.1 Leishmania panamensis
GTTGCTGAGCCATTCTTTCCTTGTCTTTTAGTAACGGAAGATGTAGGAGTGTTTTTGTGGATGGAGTACGGGGGAAGGCAGGGAAGCGATGTGGTTGACTGTGGACTGTAGAGATGGAAGAGAGGGAGCCGCGGTGTTTTTTGTGTTTCGTTGTTGGATGAGGCGAGCACGACTGTAAATCGATTTTTTTTTGGTCACTTGTGAGGTGTTTGATCCTCTACGGCGGTTTTTGTGCGCTGCGCCGTTCGTCGTGTTGTCGGTGTGTGCGGTGTTCCTCACAGAGGATAACTCGGATAGTGGTGGAAGTGGTGATTCTGAGGTGCATTGTGAAGTTTGCCCTCACCACATTAATGGCACACATGTGTGGGTGAGGATCTCGCTATTGTGGTGAAGAGGTGAATTGTGGTGATGCTTCATGTGTAGGCTGCACCACACTGCCCTGTCAGCTGATCTTTAGGGGTACACACAAACCTCAGCACAGCCACAGCCTGTGGAGGAAAAGAGAGACAACAAAGACGGATTGGGTGTACGGGAGAGATGCAAAGGGGGGGCTATGGGTGGGAGAAACCGTCGCACACCCCTTGTCCTCCGTCACTCCATTCCGCTCTCACGGTGCTGCTTCTTCCACGCGAATCCTGGCGGAAATGGCGCACCATGGCTTGTTTTCCTTCGATCCGTGATCGATGCTGCACACTCTTCTCGGCAAGCACGCAACCTTCCTCCCTCTTCTCCCCTCTATTTACCATCTCTCTCTCTCTGTTCCTGTACGCGCTCATCCCTGACACACATGGAAACATCATACACACACACACACGCACGCACCCACAACTACACATTCGACACCGGGTAGATCTCTCGTCATCCTCCCTCCTCTTTGATCTCGTTTCTTCGTCATTTTTCCTTCTCTCCTTTCTTCGCTTTTCAAGCTCAACTCCTCCTCCCCCCTCTCCCAAACATACAGGACTCTCTCTCCCTGACTGACCTCTATCCTCCACCCTCGTTTGTACATCTTTTCATCTTACTCCCCTCTGTCGTCGTGTGGGTGTTTTTTCTTTCTGTTTTATTTGTGCTCGAATCTGTTGTGTGTTTTGCTGCTGTGCTCGTTCTCCCCCTTACACACGCCCCTCCTCCTCCTCCTCCCTCGTCTTTTCTGCTCCCTCTGCCGTCGCTTGATCACTCGCGCACGTGTGTGTTTGTGTGATTGTTGGAGTGCACCTGCGAGGCCGTTGAAAAGAAAAAAAGAATAAAAAATTTAAGGGGAAAAACGACGGCGTTCGCTTTTGTATTCCCCCCGCCCCCCACGCGCACGCCTGTCTTTTTCCCGTCAGCTCTCGTTCCTGAAGCGTCCTTCGTTGTGTTTTCTTCTCTCGTTTCGACTTGTGTGCGAGCGCCTACCGTGTCCTCCCACCCATCACCATCACCCACCACCTTGCCTCGGTGAACGTAAGCACACGTAGTCCAGCGACGGCCTCTCTATCCTGAGAGCAAACGAAAAGCACGAAAGCGCCAAGAAGCGAAAGAAAATAACCTATCTTGCCAGAAAGAAGAGGAGCAACCAACGCACGCGACCCCTAGGGCAGTCCCGGTTGTTTTTTTTCTTTCAGGCACGTTCTCGTCCTCCTCCTCACAATCTTTTTCACACCTGTCTGTTCTTCTGTTGTAGGTGCATTGTTTTTTTTTTTCAGCGGCATATGCGCGTTTGAGTATCATTCCTCTCAGTAGTTATACCGGTGCTCACCCTCTCGAAGCAAGGAACAAGAACGACACAACCGAGTCACGCTACTCGCTCCTTCCCACTAACATCGCACGACACGCCTTTACAGACGCCAGATCTGACATAAGAAGAAGGAAACGGCAACATCTAGAGGAAAAAAACAGCCAGTAAAAAGCCCGCAGGCACTCTCTTTCCCTGTCTCTGTGAAAGTTGTGCGGTTTGCCCTGACGTGCGCGCAATCGAGTGAAGTCACCCAACTCAAGAGGCACGACGACGAGACCTCAATCTCAGCACGGACGAAAATAAAAATAAACGGCAGCTCTCCTCCTCCCTCCTCCCCCCTCCCTCCTGCTTCATCGCATAGAAGCGAACAGCACCAAGAGAAAGCGAGGCAGTCGACGTTCTCTCCCCCTCTCTCGTTTGTTTGGCCCTCGATTTCTTTTTTTGTCGTTTGTCTACTCGGCCTTTATTTTGATTCGCGTGTCGTTCCTGCGCTTTTCTGCTTTCAAAGAAAAAAAACCTCCCTTTCCATTCTTTTTCCAGTGAAACGAAGTAAGAGGCGCACATACGCGCACCCGTCAAAACGAAGTGGTATCGCTTTCATCGCTGAACAGAACCTCCTCCACTGGAAGAGAGGCATCTGTGATCGTGTCCTGGTGTCTACTTGTTTTTTTTCCTCTTGTTCATCGTGGTAGCTGCCCTGAAGAGAGTCACTCAAAGAGCGAGCAAGTCATTCTTGTCATCACTACATCACAGCTCCCTTGAGGAGAAGCGGAGAGCAGAAGCCTACATGTTTACACTTCTCTCTTCTTTTGCTAGTTTGCCTACTCGCAAACCCCTCTCTACCACCACCAAACCACACAATCACTCCGACTCGGTTTTTTTTCTGTCGGCATTACGTCTTTTTTTTTCCTCCTTGTAGACGTCTTTGGCAAGAGAAAGGCTCAAACAAACCCGATCAGCTCTTTACGAGTCCTCTCTTTTTTTCGCTCCTGTGACCTTGTCTCTGTGTGAGAGTCAGTGTCTTTGTGTGTGTGGGTGTGTGTGTGTGTGTGTTTGGCACCGTTACTGAACGTCTTACACTCTAGACTGGTGTAGCCGCTTTCTCTCTCTCTCTCTTTTTAAGCTTTACTTTCCAAGCACCTTGTTCCCCTTTCTCTCTCTCTCTCCTCCTTTCGAGCGCGCGCTCTTTACCTCTCTCCTTCATTTTTTGTTTACATTTTGATGTTTCGTTGACGGTTCTCGAATTAACGTTTTACTTTGCATATTTGTGTGAACTTCCCCATTCACCCTTCCACTTCTCCTTTCTTCTTTTTTTTTCTCTCTCTGTGGGTGTGTGCTTCATCATTCTCCCATCGTAACTGACCCTCCCTCTCTTTCACCCTCTTTCGACCTCTCTCATCGAGAGTCGAAGGGGCAGTGTACATAGTGTACGGCAGACATTCCGATCCGTAGGCACACGTTCCTTCTCCGCATCCTTTGCTCTATTTTTTTGTTGGTGTTGTTGCTTTGGATCGACGGACTGCACGTCTCGTCTCGCGTTCATTTTTGGAGGTTTTCTTTGATTTGTTTTCTTCTGCGTGTGCACGTGTTGCTTTATTTTTCTCATTTTTGTCGAATTTCTTTTTCCTGCCTTTTCCTCTTCTCCTTGGCTTCTTTTTAGGCGTCCACTTAGGGTATTGTTGCGTGAGTGCATCTCTGTGCTTCCGTACTCCTCTGGCTCCCCAAATTTTGTTCGTCCTTGTTCAGGCTCTTTCCCGACTTGTTCTCGCTTTGGTCTCTCTCTGTGTGGGTGTGTGTGTTGTTAGTTTTAGTTCTGCTTTTCTCCTCTTGCCGTGAGAATTGCCTTGTTTTTTCTTCTTCGCTTCGATCCCCTCCTCTCCTCCCGCTTGTGCCTTTTTCCCCCTCTCCGTCTGCTTGGTGACTGTGCTCATCTCTCCTGTTTGTCGTGGTGGTTCTTTTGTTTGCCTCTGTCTACGCTCATCTTCGTTTTTCTTAAGCCTTCTCGTTGTGTAAGTGTGTGTGTCTTTTTTTTTTCGGTTCTCTCATTACGCCACGCTCCACAATTGCATCGATCTTTACATCTCCTTTTCTCCTTGTAAACCATTGCTTGGCTCCCCCGCTAAGCCTCCCCAGGTGGGGATATCTGTTCTTTCCCTTCTTACTCGCACTTCCTATTTGTTTGTTTGGTTGCCCTTTTGATCTTTAGTTGTCTTGGGAACAATTGTCGTTGTTTCCTGTGCTCCTCTTTCTTCGCCCCCACACACCCTCCCCGCCATATTCCTCCCCTCCACCTCTAACTGCGTACCGAGGCTACCCCCCCCCCCACACACACACACACTGCAGGCTCAGACTTACACAGACCCACACACAGCATCTCTCTCCGTCTCTCACCCCTTTACATCATCCTAGCGCACCGAGCTCGTGCAAGCAAGGTAGAACACGTTGTGAAGTAGACAAGCAACAAGTGCACGCACAGATGGCGCAACTGTTTGTCGGTCAGCTCCCCTTCAGCAAGTTCTTCCCGGAAGACCTGCTGGACCTCTTCCGGCCTTACGGGAGTGTCATTGCGCACCAACTGCACATTCACCAGGGCAATGCCTTCGTGACTTACGTCACCACAGATGAGGCAGACCGCGCCATTCAGGCGCTGCACAGCAAGTGCGCCCTCGGTACACGCAGCCAGCCGATTCAGGTAATGTACTCAAAGGGGACACGGCTCATTTCGGCCTTTGGCCTGCACCACCGCTCCGTCTGCCTCGCCCGCAACAAGGATCGCCAGCGAAGCAAAGAGGCGAGTACAACCACTGGTAGTGCCACGGACGATGACGTGCTGCTGAACAAGTCAATCAACACCCTCGGCAACTCCTCATCCTCTAAGAACGTTATTCTCACCCCACTGATGTGTACCGCCGGCGGCACTGGTGGCAACGAGGAGCCGAATGCGAGCTTTACCACGCTTTTCAGCAGCTACGGCGACCTTAGCGGAAAGAGTGAGATCTCTGGTGAAGAGGATGGCCGCCAACCTAGCGGTATGCACGTTGCCCTGGCTTCTTCGAACCTCTTTCTCCAACAGCAGAAGCCTCCGTCGTATCCGGTCGGTGCAGACCCGCTGATGTACAGCAGCGCTATGGGGTGGCAGCTAGCTCATCAGTCACTGGTAGCAAGCACAGCTACGACCCCGCTGACGTCGGTGATCAGCAACGGCGCTACAACGCCCATGTCAGACCTGATCAACACCTCCGCGTCAACGCCAACGCCCGTCACATACGTCATGATGCCGAACTCCGGCAATCCGATGCCGTGCGTGATGCCGCTGTACTACGCCCTTCCCGCCTCCACAACATCGGCGATCGCGCAGCAACATCGGCAGCAGCAGGCCTTAGCGTCAGCGCTGGCCTCCTACAATGCGAGAACGGCCCCAGTCCAGATCGCGTATCTCCCCATAGCGCCGCAGTAGGCTCGAGCCTGCACATGCACGTGCCCTTCGTTCACCGATCTTGTTTGATTGGCTTCATCTCCCTCCCCCTTTCACATTGGCTGCCGCGGGCCTTTCGCTTTTTTAAAAGGTCCGCCAGCGCGTGTGGGGGCTTGTGTGTGGGTGTCTGATCAGCCCTGCATTTCTCTTGATGGGGGTCGGCGTGCTGTAGAAAAGCAAAACCCCTTCTATGAATGCGCGCGTTTTGTTGCCTTGTCGGGGTGCAGCTGGGGGTGACATTCTTCGACTGTCTCCTACCCTCTTCTCTTTTTCCTCTCTGCCTCTCCCCCCCCCCTCTGCTCTCAGCGATCGGCTGCGCCTAAAAAAAAAAGAGAGAGAGAGAGGAGGCAAGCAAATACCCCGGGAAGGTAGTGCAGGATCACCCCATACGCCCTATCCCCTTTGCTCCTCTTGGCAGTGCGCTGCTTGCTTCCTCCTCATGTACGCGTATGTGTCTACACGTTTCTTTGTGAGCACGGTGTTTCTTGCATTCATATGTACCCTACCTTTTTTTTTTGCCCCCCCCTCCCCCCTCCCCCTCCCTCCCTTTTGGTGTATTCTTGTCTTCTCCATCGGTCTTGGGTCTTCTTCTCACCTGTCCCTCCCCCATCCCCTCGCTCCTCACGTCGTCAGACGCCTTCATTGTCGACGCGCAGACACGAAAGATAACAAGCACTACCACGAGGCGACTCGAGAGCGTGAATCGAAAACGAAAGGCTCGCTTGTGAATCTGCGTGTACTTGCCCTTCGCCTACGAGACATGAGCTTGGCGAGCAGCACTGAAGTTGCTTAGCACATCTGCAGGCACACGCGCGAGTGCCTTCACATGTATGCACTAAGTGGTGTCACCACAGCTGCTTCGAATGCGGCACCTGTCTGTGAAAAAGACGGAGGATGAGGCAGGAAAAAGAGACAGCCAAAGAGAAAGATGTAAAATGGAAGACAAATAAGACGCTCACATTTCTTTTTTTTTTTGCTGTTGTTCGCAGAGAACACACCCTAGGTGTGCGTGCGTACGTGTGTGTGTGCGTGTGTGCCCGTCTCGTTTCGGGTCATTTGCTCTCTCTCTCTCTAAGTTTCTTCCTTTCGTTGTTGTTCTGTTGGTCATTGATTTTTGTGTTGTCGTTTAATTGTGTCTTTTTTTTTCGCTTTGAACCGCTTTCTTTTTCCCATCTCTTCCTCTCCTTCATCCCTGTTGGTTATTCACTCCTTGGATCCTCCCTTTTCTCACCACTCTCCTCTTTCCCCTCTCCCCTCGCTTTTTCCTCTCTTCGTTTTCTGGCCTCTTTTGTTTTTCCGCTGACACAACTTCTTCCGCATTTTCTCCCCTTACCTCATGTTTTTTTTTCGGCTTGCTTCGCTATCCCCCCCCCCTGCTCCTCTCCTTTCCCTTCCTCGTTCTCTCCCCTCTCATTCGGTCTGTCTTTATGTGTCAGTTGTGCTCTCGCGCTCTGCTTCACCTCCCTCTCTTCTCACGCTCTGCCTATCTTTTTTTTTCTCCTGCGTTTGTGGCCTCCCCTGGGAGTGAATGTGCGCTCGTAATTATACACTTTAAAAAAAAAAGAGGGAAACGAAGGAAGGAGAAAAGACCCATGTTGCGCGCTATTCGGACCGCCTTCCTCTTTTCAACGATGGCCCTCTTCTCGCTCTTCTGCTCCCCCAGGCTGGAGGCTGTGAATGCATGGTGTGCATGCTAGACGTGAGCCCCCCTTTTTAAGGATTTTATGCGCATGTGCGTATGTTGACTTTTCTTTCATTTGATTTCCTTTTCTACCTTGCCTTGGATCTCGTGGAGGAGTGCGTGAAGATGGTGTTCGTAGTTGACTCAAGTCGACGCGCCGGGGTTCTTATGCAGCTCTCAACTTACACGCGTTATCCGTCTTGGGAGTAGAAATCAGAAAAGAGGGAGGGCATGATGTGTCCAACCGCGCATCTACGCATCACTCTTTCTTTCCGTGTGCTTGACCAACTTTGAGCTGTTTCGGCATGCAGTTACGCACAGAGGAGAGGGAAAGAAATATGAAGCAAGAAAATGAAAGATGACAGAAGACAAGAGAAGGGTAAAATACAAACTGTCATTTTTTCTCTCTCGCTTGGGGTCCTCTCTCTTCCTCACACTGCATCTCTTTTTTTTTTTCTTTTGCTCGCTTGCACTTTGTTCTTCCGTCTTTCAGTGTCGCACGCATCTGGTAATTTAGTATGCACATTTTTTTCCCCCTCGTTCTCCTCCTATACGTTATCGCCGCGCCATTTCTTCATCTTTTCTGTTCTCTCGCTTTGTGCGTGCACGCATGGATATTTCACATGTTGACCACTTTCTCTGCTCTTTGGTGTTACCCTATCCTTGAACCGCCCTACGTCATATCGTCCCCTTGCTCTACCTGAAATGTGGACCCTCTCTCTCTCTATGGCCCGGCTCCTCTCTTCTCTCCCCCCTTCCTTCCCGCTGCCTCCTCCTCCTCACCCACGTCTGGGCTTTATGTTTCCTCTCGTTGGACTTGCTGAACACGTCTCGGTGTAACGGAAAAAGAGGCGGGGGAAGGGGGGAAGGGGGGTTGAAGGGAAGGAAAGAAATGAAGTAGAAAAAGGGCATTCTTGGTAGAGTAAGTTCGATTCTCGAGTGCTTCTCTGTGCACGGGTGTATTACTGCAGGGCGGATGAGGAGAGAGAGAGAGAGGCGGACGCCTTCAGCGAGGCTGGCTAAGAAAAATCTGTACGAAAAGGGGGTGAAAGGGAGAAGGAAAACACGAAGGCACGCAAACGTCTCCAAGCAACAACACATGTGCCTCCTCGTATTCTTCTCTTTGGGGAGGAAGACTCGTGGAACATGAAGAACGCATGTCTGTCTGTGCGGAGGGGGGGAGGTGTCTATGTTCAATGGGAAAGAGAAAAAGAATGCAGGCATGTAATCATGCAACACAGCAGAGAGAGAAGTCTTGGCTGGGGTGTTGCTCACCACTACCCCCGCCGCCTCTATAACATTGACGATCTGTATGCTTGGTACGCGCGTGAGAGAGAGGAGGGGCAACGACACAGATACACAAGTGTAGACGCGAGGGAAAGAGTGAGCAAAATCAGAAGAGGGAAAAGCGCTATCACCAGACGTGTTTTGTATGGGTAGGTGAGTGGGCAGGTGAGTACTATTGTTCCTCCTCCTTCCTACCTTTCTGTTTCTTTTTCTGTCTTCTTAAGAGATCTTTTCGCATACACCCTGCCCCCTCTCATGCATCTGTCTCTTTTGGCTATGTTATTGGCTGCTCTCGAAACAACGATGTTGTGCGACGGTGCTCATCTCCCTCCCTCCTCCTCTACTTTTTTCGCTGAAATGGCCTCTCTTCGTTTCTGGATTTCTCTCAAGGTCGAGACGCTCTTGTTGTTCGTCTGGCATCCGTGTGTTGACGTGTGTGTGTGTGTGTGTGTGTCTGTCTGTCTGTCTGTACGTGTGTACTTTTTTTCCCAGACTGCTGCGCGGTACGCCAGCGCTGCCGACTGATGATGGTGAAAGAAGGGGGCCCCTTATCAAGGAAGTAGAATAGTCAGTCGACCACCATGCCTCCTCTTCGTCATCTGCAGGTTCACACAGACACACACACACATTCCGCCTCTCACCTTCGCCCATTACCGCTTCATTTCAGTTTTCTTTTTATTTCCATTTTTTTTTTCCTGTGCCGTTTGTGCAGCTGTTTCTCTTGGCTCCACTGTCGGTGAAAACAGCAGCTGTTTTTCTTCGTTTTTTTTTTTGAGGCACACAAACAGTTCGCGAAGGCCTACTCCTAGCCAACACGAGCACATACGCGCCGAATCACGTAACGCTTGTAAAAGACGGTGGCAAGCACGAAGCAACAGCAGAAAACAACACGCACATGCGGCGGATAAACGAAGCAGCGAACCAAATGCATGCCATGGGCAGAAGGCCCACACTGCAATCGCTCATCTCTCCCGCTTTCTCTTTTACTTTTGTTCCTGCTGGCTTGACGTGGTACCTGCTGTAACCATTACTCTCTTCACTGTCTACCGAAGTGAGGGTATGCTCTTACCGACTGTTTCGATTGCTCTGCTCCTATATCTCAAGGTGCAAAAGGAAAAAAAAGAGGTGCACATAACGCTACGATTATGTCGGCGCGTGTATGTGTGAATTAAAGCAGTTATCTCGGCGATTCTGTTTTCGTTTTTTTTTGTTTGCTTGCTTCCGATTCTTTCCTGTGTTATGACTAGTGCGGATGTTGCTAGAACGCACCAAAAAAAAAAATGAGAAAACAAAAGAGGAGACACTTGTGTTGCTCTCTCGAACTCGCTCTTGCCTCCCCGCTAACTCTTTTCTATATTGCAGTTTGTCTTGTGTGTGATGTTTTTCTTGTTTGGGGGGTTTGCAAACCGCTTTATTTGTTCTTGATAGATACTTATATAGATCTATGTATAAAGATATATCTCCTTCGCATGGACTTCTCCTTTTCTTATTTATTTATTTTTTCTCAGCTCTCTCTTTCTGGTTCTGCCATCGCTTTGTTCAACCACACACACACACGCGTATTATGTGTGTGTGTGTGGGGGGGAGTGTAACCTCCTTGTTCTAGTATTCGCAGCTGCATATCTATACGTGCATGCGTATGTATACCATGTGCCACCTCGACTGTGCACTTCGCTTTCTCTTGTTTGCTTTCTTGGATTTGCAGTGGACTGAAGGAAAAAAAAAGCACATAAAGAGTCAGTGAGGAGAAGGGGGGAATGTACTCATCGTGGGCAAGTGGAACTCATCTGCAGCACACCTGTGATACAGAGACAGGGAGCAGAGGAGACACAACTTACTAAGACTCGAATGTGAATCGGAAAGGAGAAAGCAAGCTAGTGAGTGCAGTAAGAAAAGGAAAATTTATATAAAATAGTTAAAAAAAAAAAAGAAAGAAAGAAAGAAACTGCTTCGGCAAAGTCGTGCAATTATGTATTGATTGTATATCAAACAAATGGAGGGGTGAGTGTGTTTGTTTGCTTTTTTTTCGGTCTTTCTAATGGTGTGCACCCTCATGTGTTGGTCTCTGTATCCGTCTTCTCAACTCCATCAAATCTTTTCATGCATGACAGCCCGTTCCTTTCTTCGTTTTCTACCTATCAAAAGAGTGCTTCTTAGCTTAGTACTTCGGCTTTTCTGTTGTTGTTGTTTAGTTAATACCTTTCTTAGCGCGTGAATGGGTATGCCAAGGCCTTCTCCTTCCACTACCATCGTCACCCCCTCATGTATAGCTCTTTTCCTTATCCTGCGGCAAGTTGAAGAGATGCCCTTCGCCCTTTTGTCTTTTCGTGGAGTGTGTGCGTCTTCCTGTTCTCTCTCCCCTCTCGTCAAAGGCGCGCGTGATGATACGTGAGTATGAAAGAGAGAAACATGGATGGAAGGAAGGCTGTTTTCCGACTCGCATGCCCCGTAGGCCATGGGCGCGCATACTGGTGCGAGCATGCGCCTTCCCACTAACCACCACTACACCACCCCTGCTGTCTTTTTGCTCCTTTTCTCTCCCTCTCTGACTCCTATGTTGGTCGCCTGCTCCACTGAAGCGCGCCTTTTGTTTCGTTTCTTCCACCATCTGACGTCCTGCTTCGTTTCTTATTTTCTACTTGATGCCCTCTTCTCTTTTCGCTCCTCTTTTCTATCGGCTCGTGGATGCTGCTGCTCCTTCTTTGCGATTATTTGGTCGGCTCGCTGCGGCAGACACATGTGGCTGTGCGTGAATGTGAGTGCGTTGGTAAAGAGAGAATGTTGGTGCTTAAGTGCTCGGCCTACCTCATTCCTCTTATCCACCGCCGCCATATCTATCCATCTCTGTGTGTGTGTGTATCAGAGAGGGAAAGTAACCGTGAGTTAGTGTCACTTGTCTTTTTTTCACCTGTGAATCTTCCTTTCCGTGTTCCGCCTTCTCTTTTTGCCTATCTCCCTCTACGCCACGGTAGGCGTGCTCGCTTTGCCCTTTTTCGAGGTAACTGCCATCAGCCTATTTTTCCTCCTCTCTCTTTCCACGCATGCAGCTGTTCTCTCTCTCTCCCCCCTTTCTTTTGTTTCGTTCCCTCGCTGAAACTTCTTCGGAAAAGCACGTGGTTCACCCACCCACGCACCCTCCCTTCTCCGGGCCTGTTGTAGTTTTGTTTGCCTGTCTGTGACATGAGTCACATCCAGCTAATGCCATTTTTGCTCCCCCACCCCTCTACCATCGCTATTGTTGACCACTCTTTTTTTCTTTTGATTATGCAATACAGAGGCGTTCACACGGACACATGCTTGAACCTGAAGAAAATCTCAACGTGGGATGAGACAAAGCGGGGAAAGCAGTGAGAGGAAGGGGGTGGGGACAGTGAAAACGCCAACTGCAAGGAGACGAGTTGGCAGGGCGACGCACGACGTCGTGGACGTGGGGTGGGAGGGAGGACGCGCTTTCAAAGATCGAAAGAACCAAGAAAGAGGTGAAAGAGGACCATCGCCTGTCTCACTCCTCTTTTAGAGCCCTTCACTGAATAGGCGTATGCGAGCGCGAGCGTGTTTCTTGTTTCTCCTGGGCTTCAAACACGTTACTTGCAAGCGCCCCATACGTCACTTTGTTTTGTTTCCTCGCAGCACAACTCCTCAGCACGCCCTCTATTCGGCCTTTTTCTTCTCATCTCTTTCTCATGTCCTCTCCTCCACGTGTTCTCTTTTTTTTTCGCTCGTGCGTGCGGGGGAGCCAATGTGTATGCGTGCGCTCTTCGCTCCGCGTTTCTTTTCCTTCCAAGCAGCGTCGATGAGCGCAGCGAACCTAACAAGAAAAGAACTGCAGGTACAGCGCACACACACACACAGAGGAACATGTGCGCGCGGCGCATCGATAAGACCAGCGATGAGTTTGGAGTTTCACCTGCTCGACTTGTGTCTGTAGGCGTGTGTTTCTCTATGTGTGGCTATGCGTTCGTGTGTGTGGGTGTACAACTGAAGAGTTGTTTGTGTAGACGACTGCATATTTCACAGGAAAAAAAAGAGAGCACTTGCGCTAGCCCCTCGTTGTGTTGTTGTCATCATTGAATAAGGACTGCAGTTAGTCTGCACCTTTTTTTCTTGGCTTTTCTTTCGCTTTTTTTGGCTTGGCTTTGTTCTGTTTTTGCCTGTCACTTCCTTCTCTTGACTTTCTCCTCCCTCAACTCCTTCTTCTCACTCTCACCTCTTGCCCTTGGGTTGGGGTGTGCTTGGTTCGCATGTTTTGTTCTTCTCCCTCACTATCCTTCACGTTGATGCTTTTTTTTTTGTCTCTGCGCACCTCGTCTCCCTTCGAGCGCATTGGAACCTTTTCTAGTGTGAGCGTCTCTTCTTTACTTTGCCTGTGTGTGTGTGTATGGGTGGGTGGATACATGTGGCCTCCATAACAACATACAGATGGACAGACACACGAACACGCAAAAGTCTGTCATGTACGCACGCTTGCTTTTTTGTCTTACACTCTTCCCGTTCTCTTTTTCTTCTGCTCCCTGACTCGCCCCTCCCCCAATGGTCAATGCACTCGTGTATTATTATTATTATTTGCGCGTGTGGTGATCTGTCGTTTTTCTCGTCTGTCTTACTGCGTCGTTCCTTTCGTTTACCCTCCTTGCATGCTTCGCTTTCTTTTCTCTACTGCCGCTTCTCCTTCATCTTGACCCTCTTTCCTAACACGCGCACATACTGCCACTACTACCACCACCCCTCAAGTACCTTGGTGCTTCCCTGTCCTTTGTGTGTGTGGGGGGAGAGAGGGTGATGTTTTCCTTTTTTTTCCGCTCCTATATCGCCCTTCTTTTTCTTTTTTCGGCGTCTTTGAGTGAGTTGTATGCGTCTGTGCCTGTGGGCCTTCGTACCTCATTAGATGTTTTTATAACTTCTTTTTTGTTTTTTTCGAATTGACTGCCGTGTTTTTGCGTCTCCTGTTGTCTTACTGTTATCGCCGCGAGTTGGTGCGCTGACAACTCTGGTCTTAAATGCGCATGTTGGGCTCTCTCTCTCTCTTCTGCTCATCTGCTATGCGCTTCTTGTTTCTCCCCTTTCGCTGTATCTGTTGTGCAAAGGTATGTGTGTGCGTGTGGTGCAAAGTAGCGGTTGTCTCCACATGCTGCCAACTCCCATCTTCTCACTCTTGATCCTTCAAGAGGTGTATGTGTTGTACAGTCACGGTTCTAATGCATTCTCATCGCTCTCTGCACTACCTCGATCTCTGCCCACCCCTCCCACGCCCCTCTTCTTGGCGCGCGCTTTGCTGCCTCTGTGCTAAATCAGCGGGGGTCGGAGATCGAGGTGGTGCAAAATCAACGAAAAAAGGGAGTGTGAGGCTGAGCCCTCTTTCTATAGACTTCTTTCTCGATCTTGCTTGTTTTCTTTTAGCATCACCCTCTGTTACTTCTGTTTCTCCTGTGTGTGTGCGACCCTTCTCATTGCCCACGTTTTATTTCGCTCGTTGTCGTTGTTTCCCTCGCTTATTTTTTTTCTTTTTTGTAGTTTTCCGTCCTCTTTCTCCATCTCGCTTCACATCTTTGCGTGTCAACGTCAGTTTTATTATCATCTTTAACTCTCTCCTGACCTGACCATTTTTGTTCTTCACCTCCACATTTTTTTTTCTCTCTGCGCTTCTCCCCTTGCCTCAGACTATCCTCAGGAGCTCTCTTTCTTGGCCTTGCTTATCCCTTCTCCCCCTCCCTCACCACGCTTATTTGTTTGCCCTCAGAAATGATTTGATTTGCGCTGCGCTTGCAGTGCTTTGGCGGAGGAAGAAAAAAAAGGAGAGTGGCAGTCTTTGTTCTCTCTTTGTTGTCTTGGTGTTTCCTGTTCTCCCCCCCCCCCTCGGTGGCTGTGTATGGAGTTGCTCAGGCTATCAGTTTACCATCACAAGTTTACTTGTGTTCTTCTTGTCCATATTGATTTGCCTGTACGTGGGGGTGGTGTGTGTGTTTTTTTCCTCTGTGGGAATTCTGGTGCGCCGATTTACTCGAGATCAGAAAAAAAAAAAAGATAAAGTGAACCGCACAGCCTCTCTTCGTTTATTCATATTGAAATCTGCATTTTTCTTTGATCCTCATTCCTTTCCTCCCCTCTTTCCATCGAGTGCTTTGTCCTCGTACGTCAGGTGCTCTCTCCCTCTCTCTCTCCATCTTTATCTGTGAAGAGTGTGGGACCACCTAAACCCTACACGAAACCTCTTTGTGCTTTGGGGGCCCATTTCACAGGGGAGCGCAACTGTGTGAGGCGCTAGAGTACGGGGTAATGGTGTCGGATTGCTCCCTTACTTTTGTATGTCCACCATTAAGCCTCTCCCTTCTTCTTCCCACTCCCTACTCCTCCCCTCCCCCTGGCGTCTCCTTCACTCGCTCTATTTCTTTTCTTTCGTTGTGGGCCTTCTCCTTCGATCTTGCCACGTTTGTGTGTGCCTGTTCTTCCCCCTTGGTGCGGATCTTGCTCCTCTCTCTTCCTGTAAATCAAACTCTGAGTCGCACACACACACCCGCTCTCATCTGCCGCCCGTGGCTCTCCCCCTCCCCTTTTTTACTCAGAAGGGAGAAATACTCTAAGGAGGCCGGGAAGAGTGAGCGAATGCTCGCGTGTTTTTCGCATTTGGTATGTTTTTTTCTTCCTTGGGTACTGTGATGCTGATTACTCACAGAAGAGCGGCATCGCTCGCATCCCCCCTCTGTCCCACCCGCACGTGATTTATCTGTCTCTTCTATGATCAAGCAGCCATTTTTAGTGGTTGTTGTTGTTCGTTGGCGTGTGTGTGAAGAATGCAGATGTGTGTGCCGTTGTCGTTGTCGCCCTTTCTTTTTCGCTGTTTCCTTTTGTTTCCTCTCCGTCTCTCGGCCCCTTTTTCACTCACTCACCCATTCCTGCTACTCCTATTCCAACTCCTCTGGAGGTGCTTTGCTAATGCGAAGAGCTTCTTTCTCGCCTCCCCTCTTTTTCGATTCCTTCCCTGTGCCTCTTTATTTCCTTTTCTCCCTCTCGCTACTGCACTTGAAGATGAGTTTTGCTTTCTGGTCACTCTGCACCCACCAAGCTGTACCTGCTGCTTACATCTTCTTTTCACCTTTAGCTGGCCTTCCCTTCCCCCTCCCTCTCAAGCCAGTGGCAATTCTACTCACCGCTCAAAGACTCGGTGCACTGCTACAGGCGATGCGCATCAGAAAGAGCACTTCTCCCGTGCTCGGGAGGGACAGCTCAACAAACGAAAAGAAGATAGGACGCGAGAGGAGCACAAACGTGAAACCAGAAGACCACTCAAGGGGGGAAAGGCTGATATTTATTCTCACAAATATGAGTGTATTGGAGTACATAACAAAGCAGCAGAGGAGGTGGGAAAGCATGCTGGAGAAAAAAGAAAACGAATGAGATCCTCTTTTTTATCGCGCCTTTATCTTTTTTTCTTTCAGATTGGAAGTTAGCGGGGCGTACCAACGCTCTCCTGCTCGGGTGCTGGTCTTTCCCTTTCCCTTGTTTTATTCTTAGACCTTTGGGTGTCTGTCACTGTTTGTTTGGGGTTCTTTTCTCTCCTGTCCCTCCCCTGCACGGGCGCCATGCGTGGCTGTCATGAACACGCATACACACGTGCATAAACACGCATAGTCTCCTCTCTGGTTGTTGGTTTACTTTTTCTTTCTTCCTGAGTAGTGCTGAACTGACGGGCCTGCAGTGAATGATGTTTACTCGCTTCTCCTTCCTCTGCCATCCCCTTTTCATATTTCTCGGCTCCTGAGTTACGATGTCCTTCTGCTTTTTTTTTTCCGCGCCCCCTCCTTCTCTACAACGGACTTGCCACCACCACCCCCCGCTTACTCATGCACGGAGACATCTTTCCGCAGCAACAATGTGCCTCCATACCTGTTTGTTTGTTTGGGGCTCCCTCTCACCTTCAGTTTACAATCTTTTTCGTTTACCGTTGTTTCTCTCCGCGAATTTGTGTTCGTGCTTCTACTGAATTCCCCCCGCTCTTCTTCTCCTCACCCCTCCATCACTCTTTCCTTCCCTGCCGTCACGGCCTGGATGCCGCCCTCTCAGAGGTTAGAAAACAAAAAAGGACGGAACGCGTTTTCCTCCTCTCGCTTCTTCTCTTATGGGATGTCTTTTTATTTTTCTTATTATTATTTGTTGGCCGTTCTTGTTTTTTCTCTGACCGATCTGCGTCTATACCACTGCCTGTGTTTACATGCTCCCCTACTGCGCCTCTCTCTTTGCATCTCTGTCGCCTATACCTCTTCTGTATTACACGCACGCACACGCCGTGTGTGTGTATGTGTGTGCGTGTGCGGAGCTGTCCGAGTGCTCTCCTTTTTATTTGTGTCTCTCCAATGAGTGAAGTGAGACATGCATCGCGTTCACATCTGCGGCGCATATACTTTATTTCCTCGTGCACGCGCACTCGTGCGCACGGTCAACTCTGTGAATCACTCTGTGTGCTTGATCTGCTTCTTCTTATGCTTTGTGCGCGTGCTGATATTGTCCACGTCTCTCCTCCTCTCCCCCTCCCCTCTCTCTCTCCTCTCACGCCCCGAAATCGACACATAAAGGCTCTATGCAAAGCGAAAAATAGACAAGCGAGAGGGAAAGAAGAGGAAGCGGCAGGAAGACGCGAACGAGAGAGGAAAAAGATAATACAACTTCTCTTTCCCTGTGTCTGCGCTGATCGTTTAGTTTTGCTTCTTTTTTCTCCCCCCTCCCCTCTCTCCCTCACTCCCTCTCTCACAAGCACGGACTCTTTTTGTCTTTGTTTTTTTTTTTGTTTGCTTCTTCGTTGTACGGAACTTTACACATTAGGTATTGTTGTCTCTTGTGCGTGTTTTTCTCCCTTTTGTTGTTCACATTCTTCTTTTCAGCTCTCTCGTGCACAACGTGTGGGGGCGCGGTGCTTCTTCTTCGCACGTGGGGCACGGCTTCCCCCCTCCCCCACTCGAGAAGCGAAACCGCCCTCGCCACACGCAGGCTTACAAGATGCTTTTTTATTTTTTCGCTTTCGTTTTCCCGCTGCTGTGTGTATCAAAACGAGTCAAGAGAGAAGTGTCGATCTGGAAAGCGAAGGCAAAGGGTGGGACAGAGGCTGCTGCAGTCTCTTTCTTTTTTTTTGTCATCGTACTGGAAAGTGCGTACTGGACGCTTCGGGTACGTGGCCGCTCATCTGCTTCTGAGTGTGTGTGTGCGTGTGTATTGGAGTGTGCCTCTCCCCCTTTCCTGTTCTTCTTCTGCTACCATAATGATGAGCGGTCGAGAAAATGTCTCCGCAAAATGAAGGGCTATGTGTGTATGTGCTGCCGTCTTTTCTGCCTTCCGCGACCGTGCCCTACGTCTCCCTTCCCCCCCCTCCTCCTCCCTCCAAATCTCTCTTGGCCTTGACGGATGATTCATATCAAAAGTTTGGCGTTATCCTCACGCTTTCCTCGGCCTCACACCCCCCTCTCTCACCGGTGCAATACCTTGTAGCAGTCATTCTTCGCTGAGCAGTGGATAAGCGAGCATGTAAGACTCTCCACTAGCTCTCTTCTGTGTACTTTGTTTATTGAGCATGCGTGTATGTAAGGGGTGCGCTTGTAGTTTTATACCTCTCTCCCTCCTGGCCATCTACTACACAGTCGGTGCAAATCGCAAAAGTGCACACGCGCACGAGTACGCAAGCGCTGTGCACAGATCGGTCGCCTACTCGTGCGCGTCACTGTGGTGTTCGGAGAGAAAATCGGTGATGTTTGCAAACGATGTTCTTCAACTTGTACGTGTGGGAGGGAGCGTAAGGTGGCGAAGATGGTGGCTTCTCACGTTCTTTTCTTTTTTGGGTCATGTTGATTTGCATCTCAGCTACGCAAAGAAAGAAAAAAATGAAATCCAAGAAAGGCTGGACTTATGTATGATGCCTTCTTGTGTGCGTGTGTGTGTGTTTCCAGACTCTTGACAAATGCTTCTCTCGCTCGGTTCCTGTGATGCCCTTTAACTTTCCCTGTTCAACCCAAAGAAGGGGGCAAGAACCAGAGAGCTGTGTGTCGCGAGCCAGCGAAATGGCGTGAAAAGATCATCAAAACGGGCGAAACTGCAACGATGGATGTGCACGCGCTTTCCCTGAGCACATACTCACACAGGCACATGGGTGCTACTGCGCTCTGTGTGCTGTTGCGTCTTTCCTCTATTTCGTTGGCTTTCATGTATGCATGCTGTTCGTGTTGCAGCAAGTAGCCGTGGTGTTTTTGTCTGTACGCTGTACGAGAGAGACTGCCAGGGAAGGGAGAAGTGTGAAAGTCGTCTGTCTCATCGCGACAACGCACGTAGAACGCAGAAAAAAAAAGGGTAAAGAAAGGATCCATATCGCTCGTGCATCGAGGAGTCACTCTTCGGCACATTCTTAGGCCGTCGTGCTGTCTTCTTTGCCCCACTCCCTCTCCCTAGGCTACTTCCTCCTCCTACCAGATGACTAGGCACATCCGACCCCCCCCTCTTTATTGTTTGGACCCTACGCAAGTGCTTTCTCGAGGGTATTTTCCTTTCTTTGCCCGTACACCTTGGCTTGTCACCTTGTTGTTTGGCAGCACGGTTACATAAATCCCCACACAACCACACGCGCACACGCAGAGGCTCCTCTCTCTCCCCCCGCTCAAGTCACTGTCATTGGTTTTTCTCTGCCTCCCTCGTGGGTCGCATTTGCCATTTTGGAAATGGCAACTTGAGTGACGTGTAAACAGTTAATTTGATAGGGGGCTGTGGGTGTGTGTGTGTGGGTGTGCGAAGAGGGGGAGGTGCAACAAATGTCCTCGCCTTTGCTTTAGCATTTTTTTTCTCTATTCGCCTTTTCTTTTTCTCTTGGTTTATTTTTTTTTTTGCGTGATGTTTTCTGCTTTCAATGAAAAAGCCGCACTTTTTTCTTCTCCCCCTTCTTCATTTTCTCGCTCCTTTTTGCGCCTCGTCTCAATTGCTGTGGAGCTGCTGGGGATGCTTGATTGGATCTCTGGCTCTTACTCTTGCCCCTCTTCATCTCCCGCTTTGGTCTTCTCCTGTTGCTTCAGTCGAGATGCGACTTTTCACCGCTTATATCCTTCCTACCCTCACTCCGTGTTCATCACCGCTCCTCTTCGCAAAAACCACCCTTTCCTTCTCTCTCTCTGCGCTCTTTCTATTCGATCCCTTTCTTCGTCCCAATGTGGAGATCCTCTGTTGTTATTGCCACCTTTCCCTCTGCCGTGCCCTAACCTCTATCTCTTTATCAAACTACCCTCAGTCTCACTCTACCGTGCCGCGGAGGAGGAGAGGAGACGCATGACAGAGATAGAGAGAGCGAGCAATCAGCAAGAATCAAAAGACGATAAAAGGGTGCTGCTGGGAGTTCGAAAAGGCAAGGTAAAACAGCTTCAAGAGAACGACTGCAGCAACAAACAACAAATTTACGAGAGACTGATGGCCGCGTGGGAGTACAAAGGACAGAAGGGAAACCTCCGTCTTTATGCGTCTGGTTGCCCGGACTCGTGGCCATAACCCAAGGGTCTCACTGTGGGGCTCAAGGTGTGTGTTTGGGTGGGCATTTCTCGATCGACAGAAAAAAAAGCGGAAAGAAACAAGCGGAAGCTGTGCCTTGATTTCATTTCTTCACCTAACTCTCCACCTCTCTCTCTCTCTCGGGACGCTCATCACCATCATTAATGCGGGTATGCACATTTGACCTTTTTTCAAGCCTTGTTTGCTCGTCAGCGCCTTTGTCTGAATTAACGGTCTTCTCCTTTTCGCTTAGCTCGTCTTCAACGGTTTTAGCCGGCCTGGTGTACCGCCTCTTCGCTCGTTCTCGCCCAACAATCTACAAACCTTTGAAGCCTCTCTTTGACTGTCCTCTTTCTCTCCGTGAGTATTTCGGGGCCTGAGGCCGTTCTGCTCGTGAGGCCTGAACAAAAGAAAAGAGGGAAGGAAGAAGAGGTGCAGTCAAGCAACTCCACGTGAGGCACATGGCTGGGATGTATGGGAATATGTCTGATTGTGCGCAAGCATTCGCTTTCCCTGTGCCTCTGAGCTTTTTCTCTCTTACACGTGCGTCATTCCCACTTTGATTGTGCGGCCAGCGACTTTGGGCTTTCCTGTCTCCTCCCCCCCCCCCCCTCACTGTTCTCCCAAAGAGAGAAAAGGCAAATTTGGGTGCGCGCGCCTGCGCACTTCTCTTGCTCCTTCTCTACTATGCTCGACCCTCTTTTCGCTTCCTTGTCCCCTTTCTTTCTCCCTCTCGACTTTTACCGTTGCTTTACCTCCTCTCAGTTCACTGCTTTACTGTTTTTCTTCGCTACTTCTCCACTGTTGGACTCTCTTCCCTTTCTTTGTCCTCTTCCCTGTCTTCCCTGTCCATCTTCAGTGTTTCCTCTTTTTTTTTTCTTGCTCTCTCAGCGTTTCCCTTTCGCTCTTTCTGCATGGGGGTGGCAAATACAAACACACGCCCATGTGCGGTGTTTGCGCGTCTGTGTGACGATGCGCTATTTCAGCTTGGGGCATCCTGCTTGCTCTCGCAGCAGGCAAAGACACACTCTTAACATGTAGCACACACACACACACACGAAAAAGAGAAAGCCTGAAAACATCCCTCATAAGATGTGTACAAACTAACCAAAGGAATGAACGGAAAACACTAAAAAAAAGAAGGAGGTGCCGGAAAACCAGGGAAAGCAAGCCGCCGAGTTCTGAATCGACAGGCAGGCGAACAGACAAAACTCTACTCGGAATGCATCCTCTTTTTTTCACCTGGCGCTCTTCTCTATCCCCGAGCTACTGGTGCTCCAGTGCGACGGAAGAGTGGGAGTTAGAGAGCCGAGGAGCGGGAAAGGCGTGTGTGTGTGTGTGTTTCTTCTTGTCGTTAGAGTGGTACGCCTATGAGAACGTCTCTTCCAAGGAAACTGCCGCTCGGTCCTCCTTGGCTTCACACAAGCATCGTGCTGACCGCTAGTCGAGTCACAACGCGCGATCTACTCATGTCTGCGAGGGAGCATCTTTATGCATACAAGTGCACAGGAGCTGCTGCATCCCTTGCCGAATTCCTTTCGCCCCTTCAACCCTTATCCTGCCACCGCTCTTTTCCTTGCTCAGACACGTGATTAGGGTACACGGCTTTTTGCTGTTGCGTGAACATCGCCTTCCACCACCATCACTTCAATCCTGGCACTCCCCATACCCTTATGCCACCGCTTCCTAGCTAATACACACCTTCCTCTCGCCGATGATCCTCTTGAAATCGAGCCGCATCTCGCACGTTTTCCCACCACCGCCACCACTTTTCACGCACGCGCACGCGGTCTCTCACATTAAAGACGTACTGCATGTCTTCTCCCTCCCTCCCTCCCCCCGCGCCGCCACCGTCAACTACACTGCTCTCCCTTGCAGTTCACTGCTGAAGAGGCTCGGAATCGACTGCAGGCTCCTCCTAGTGTCTCAGCCACCTGTACGCCGCCGCAGACATCACATAATTACGCACTGGTAGGTAGCGGGCGCACGGAGACATTTTCAGATGACTTTCCCAACGCGTCCTCGTGGCTACTCCCAACGTAGATGGAGAAGAATGAACGGGGAAAAAGAAAAACAGAGAAGCGCAGGCTTAACCGAAATGCGTGTGCGCAGACTCGTTTTACTTCACCACCGCACCACAATCCTTTCTCTCCCCTTCCTCTCTCGCTCCTTCTGTCGGCACACCAGCCCTGGTCTTATCACGTTTTATTGGGTGCTCCTATTCGCCTAACTTCCCATGCGGCAGCGCCCTGTTACCGATCCAGGCGAAAAACACTGAGGACAGGGCTGCGCACACCCACGAATGGGAAAAACGAAAGACACGCCCACACACGGTGTAATTAGCACTGAAACAAAACGAAGAGAAAGAAGCCAGTTAAAGGGAAAAAAAGTCCCCAGAGGACAAGAATACAAGCAAGCAGGAGGCAGGGGTAGGCTAACGAGCGAGCGACGGGAAGAGACTTTCAACGCTACTGGCGGCCGAAGCTCCCCACCGCCTGCTGCTACCCTCCTGTTTGCAAGCGCTTTGCATCTGCGTTTGTGTGTGTCTCTTCGTGGTTACGTCTGAGCATTTTTCGTTCTTTTTTTCGTCTCTCTTACACCCATCACTCCTGCGTTTCTATCTTGCGATTACTTGTCTTTTCGCCACTTCACGCTCTCTGGATCCTTCATTAACACTTGAGATCTCTGTATGGCTGCTCGAGTGGCTCCGCGTGTGTGTACGTGGTCTTCCTTTTCTGCCCAATAAAGTGTCGCAACTTTGGCTGGGTGTTTCTTCTAGTTTCTCTCTCTCTGCTGTGCTCCCTTGGTTTGCTTGGGTCGTGCCGCATAGCCTTTTGTTTCACTTGCCGTCCCACGCTCATGCGATAGCACGCTCACGTGCTTTCCGCTCATCGCTTGTACACACACACAGACACGCCGTTCCCTCTTTCAGTCTTGATCTGACTGGTGCGTCTATGCTTTTTTTTCTTATTTCTTCGTTCCCCCTCTCTCTCTCTCTCTTTGGGCCACATATGAGGAGCAAAATATCCTCCTATACTCTTCTCTCTTCTGTGCCCACTCTCCTCGATTCTTGTGCTCCCGTTCTCACAAGCCGTGTGGACGTATTCATTGAGCCTTTCGGCGCGACACGTGCAGAGAAGCATGTTGTGACGCGACGTGGCTAGTATATGGACCCACTATTACTCATCTTTTTCTCTTCCCCCTCACACAAGAGTCTTTCAGAAGGTGCACAGTACTGCCTTCTCCCCACTTTCATCTCCCAGATTTTTCCTTTACTCCCTGAACTGCTCTGTGCCTATTTTCTTTTCTCTCGCCACTCTACGTAAAGCCCCCATCCGCTTCAGGGTTTGTGAAGAGGCGGTGAATGCGAGTCGCATGAGAAGCTTCGTGGGCGTGGCGCTAGCGAAGTTTCAACGGGCAACAGCGGCCGGTGATTGTGTGATGTGTGAAAATCAGTCGCATGTATGTTTGAGTGGGAAAGCTGTGCATGTTACGTTTGCTCGTGTCCTCTTATTTGTCTTTATTCTCCCGTTTGCCTCAAGCCTGTCTACCTGTAATACGTTCGTGCTGTTACGCCGCCCCTCCCCCCCCCCCCACGTCTCTCTGTCTCACACAAATCAACACCAACCAGATATGCAGCTCCTAGTCATTTCAGATAAACAGCGTTTACAGGCGCTTCAAGCTCACTCACACAAGAAGTTGGACGCAAGCAAAACGCGAAGCAAGTCGGCATCTCTCTTGCGAATGTATAGTGGTGGGAGGAGGGAAAATGCGTCTCATACGGCTCCCCAACTCTCATTGCCTCTATATGGAAGCAAAGAAAAGAAAAGAGAGCCGTTTGGCCAAAAAAAAAACGAAAAAGGAAGGGTCGAGAGACTAACGCGTGGACCGTATTGTCACATGCACGTGCCAGCCCTTCCTGCCGGCCCACCCTCCCCCACAACTCCTCACCATTAGCATAATCTGCGCCTGTACTTCGGCATTTGATCGAATATACTGAAGCAGATACTCGCTCGCTCGCTCTCTCCTTCCCTTCTACCGCCCCACCCCTCCTCGGTCTCGCACCTCGAGCGCCTTTTCGGCTGCTTTTTGTTATGAGGGGAGAGGGGGGCTTTTCTACTCGCCCCGATTTGTGTGTTTCATCGACTCTCTTTCTCGCGCACCACCCCTCCCCCTTCCCCCTCTTATTGTGCGATGCTGTTTTTGTGTGCAGACGCGTGACTTACCTTTGGCCCCTTTTCTCTCCCCCTTCCACTTCTCTCACTCTCGCTTGGGCTTCATTGAGGCGGTTTATCGTCGCTACTATCAGAGCTAGCGAAGCTGCTCGCCTCTCTTTCGTATGGCTGTTTCCACTCGGAAAACAAAGGGATCTAACGCTTAAAAAGGAATGGAGAGAAAACATTCATGAGCACCAGTAGTTGGGGGAGCCATCTCTCTCTCTCTCTTTCCCTCTCTCGGTGCTCTGTTGTGCCACCCTTCACCCCTTCGTTGCTGCATGCGCCCCTTCTGGTAGTCGAGAGGTGCAGAAGCAACAACGTTGTTCACTGAAAAAGCGTGTCTCTCATGCAGGGAGCGTTACACCTCTCGGAAGTTGCTCTTCTTCTCTCCGAAGCTTCCGCAAAGCTATCCCTTATCGCCTCTTTATTCCTTTTTTCATCTCTTCCTCTCTCAATGATCTCAACACATCCGCATGCACACACGCATTGACGGATGTGCGGCATACCGCATTGACGGAGACCTGCATAATTGCTGTGAGACACACCTGCCCTGCCACTCCCTCTCTCCCTTTCGTTAGTGGCATTGTGCTCTTCTTGAAACGTCTTTTTCTTCTCTTCGCCATTTGATATATTCGTTTTTCTCCGCTCGCCTTCGACCCTCGGCACTATAAAGGCGGTCGCTGTGGTTTTGCTGTTATTGCTGCTGCTGCTGCACCTTTGGTCACTCCACGTTTCCCGGCAGCCGAGTCGCAAATATGAAGCGCGATTGGACCACCGTTGCTGTGATTGCGGCTGTGCTGCTCGCCGCAGTTGCTCATGCCGGCAAGCAGGCGATGCCGTACCTCTACTCGGAGGCTTACCGCAGTCATAACTACGCACGCGCGAGCTACTGTACGGCGTCAACGTTGCTGAATTGGTCATGCGGGTCTATCTGCAACACGATTCCCGGCTTTAAACCCTACACCACCTTTTACAGCTCCAAATACAACACCTTCGGCTTCGCTGGTGTGGATACCGCGAATCAGCAGATCGTTCTCGCCTTTCGCGGAAGCAACAGTGCAACTAACTGGCTGTACAGTCTCACCTTCCTCTTCAGGGAGTACAATACCTCTTCCAGCTGTGGCAAAGGATGTCAGGTGCACCTCGGCTTCTATGCTTCCTACCTGTCTCTGCAGTCGCAGGTGAGAGCGGCTGTGTCAGAGCTTGTGACCAAGTTTCCCGACTACCAGGTGCTCGTCACCGGCCACTCTCTCGGCGGCGTCCTCGCCGTTCACGCCGCGGTCGATCTGCAGGAACAGTTTAACAGCATGCGGAAGCCTGGGAAGCCCGTCGCGCTCTACACCCTTGGCGCCCCGCGCGTCGGCAACCCGACTTTCGCGAGGTGGACGGCGCAAATCCTGGCCCGTGGCCCGCACTACCGCATCACTCACTGTCGCGACCCCGTGCCTCACCTGCCCCCCATGAGTTTCGGCTTCTTACATGCGCCGACGGAGGTGTTCTATCGCACGAGGGCAAACAACAGTATGGTGATCTGCAACGACAGCCCGGTGGCTGAGTCGCGCAAGTGCAGCAATAATATGCTCCCCATTTCGATTATGGATCATCTTAAGTACTTTGGCGAAAGCACAGACTGCTCGTGCGATACCTGCCCGGGTTCGCGGTCCATCGAAAGTCAGGCCACAATGCCGAAGTGGCTGTACGCCCGCCTCATATGGGAACACCTCAAGAGTGGCGGCGGTATGTGGAGCACAGCGACGCTGCAGTGACGAACGGGAAAGAGCCGCGGAGAAAACAGGAGAAGGTACAAATCAGCAAAAATCAACGATGAGCGCAACGAGAAGGCCGAACGCGGGAGAAAAAAAAAAGGAAAGCGAAAATGCGTTGAGTCACAAAAATGAGGTGTTGTGCCGAACAGTGAGTTTCTGAGCGAGTTGGGGTGTGCTGTGGTTTATTTGGCATGTATGCGCACGTGGATGCTGCTGCGCCCACAGACGTCTGCGTGTATGAAGTCGCTTGATGGTCTTCTTCTCTTTGTCCCCCTATGGTGAATAACATTCGCCCTCAGGCTGTTGTTGTGTTTCCGGCATTTTTTTATGGCATCCTTTTCGCCGCGCTTTTGTTGTTCTCATTACTTTACATGTTTTTTATTTGTTATTGTTCTCATTACTTTTCGTGTGTTCAAACGCGCGGCGGCATCACCCTCCCCCCTCTTCTTCTCCCTTCGCTCTCCTACCCCATACCCCCGCCCCCGATCAACTTTTGGAGGGACTTGACCTGGCAGAGCCTCGAGCACGCTTGCATGCTATCCAGACGGCGACTCGACCACTCTCGATGCCTGCCGTCATGCAGGCCCCCCCCCCAAAAAAAAAAGGAGAAACTGAATGAAAAGGTGATTCGTGAGTGGGGAAGGGGACTGTTAGTTCTTCTTTGCTGTCTCAGTGATGATCTCGTCTTGTTCTTATATTGCCCTGTTGTATCCGTCTTTCCTTATCCTCATCTTATCCTGGTTACTTTCTTTTACTTTACGTGCCCCCTTCCCTCTCTCTCTCTCTCGCTTGCCTTTTCCTTTGTTGTTTCTGCTTTTTCTGCCTGCGTTTCTGTTCTTCTCTTGAGGCAGTCGGGTGACACGGAGCAAGGGAGGGTTCGAGGACAACCTCTGGACTATTTTCCTTATATTCCCTTTGCTGCTCTGGTTAACAACATACGGCCCGCCCTCTCTTTCTTTCTCTCCCTCCCTCTCTCACCTCCCCCTCCAGTCGTTTCTCTTTCCTTTTTATAAAAATGCTTCATAATTTAAGCAGAACCACCTCACTCTCGGTGACCGTCTTCTGTGAGCCTTTTCCCCACCATTGAGCCTTTTCCCCACCATTGTACCTCGGGTCTTTTTACACTTTTCCCTTTTTTGCTTCTCTCCATCTCCTATTCTTCCCTCCTATACGCCCCTCATGTCGCAGTGCACCTCCGCGTGCGATGGTCAGGCCCCGGTACCCCCACTGTGTGGGGAAGCCAAGCAGCACCCCTGTCCCCTGCCAACACCAAACCACTCGTGGTGCCGGCAGGGCCAGGTACCACCGATGCGGGGGTGTCAGAGCGATGTGTGGCTGCTGATGTTGGCAGTAAGGACCTGGGTAGCGCTGCGTCGGAGCGACCTGCTGCAGTGAGCACGCTTGTGCCACCCATATGCTGGACGACGTGCCAGCGTGGCTCGAGCGCATCGCCCCCGACCCCTCGCTGCCCACTGATGTGAGGAGCCTGCGCCGCCCCGCGAGATGCGCCAGGCGGCGGCCGGCATATGGGAGCGGCGGTGAGGCGACCAGCGGGGCGGTGTGGGAGGAGTTTGGGGCTGTGGCAGCACGGTGCTGCAATGCGTGTCTAGGGCTGCTTCGCACCGCGCGATGGGCCCGTGGCAGGCCGGGGGCAGAGTGGGGATTTTGAGCTGACGTGTTGTACAGAAGAGAGAGCGGACACCTTAAGAAGAAAAAGGCGCCTGTGTTTGTGTGAGTTCTGCGGTGAAGGGAATGGGAGAAGAGGGGACACGTGCTGAAGTGCACGTGTGCTGGCCTGTGCCTGTGTGATGCAGAGTACGAAAAGGTGCTGAGGCGTTCACTCAGCTACATCTCTCTATCTCTGCCTCTGTCTCTCTGTGTCATCCTGCACGTTTGAATGGGTAGGTGTGTATGCACGTCATGGGAGGAGGATGTCTCCTGTTTTCCCTCAGCCACACCACGATCAGGTACATTTGCCTTTGTTTTCCTACGGCAAACCTCGAGGTGATCAAAAAATGAAAAAGAGGTTCGAAACTGCTCTCTTGCTTCCCATGTCTTTGCACGAATTTCTGCATGGCTGTGCGCCTGTGTATCCTCTGTAGGTGTATGCGCGCATGGGTGTCTTTTCCTTTTGGCTGTCAGCCTCTCATTGACTCATTTCTTTTTGTATCTCGCTTTCTCTGCTCACAGTACGGAATGATAGGGGGAAAGGCTGGATGGACGAGGTAGACCCTCACCTGACCTTTTTCCTAGATTCGTCCGAGGCCCTGAGTGGCATAAAGGAACTAGGTTTGAGTTTTTTGGGGGGGATTGTATTTGTGGGGGTGTCTCGATTGCTTCCTCGCTGACACACTGCTCCATCTTTCACAACGCGCCGCTTCTGATCCTTTTCTTTGCCTCTCCCAGCAAGAAAAAAAAAACTGACTCCATTCAATTCCCCCTTCCCCTGCGACGAACTCTGCCTCCCCCCCCCACCCCTCCCCACATCCCTTTTACCCGACCATTCTTCAGCACATGATGCGTATTCTCTCTCTCTCTGTGTGTATTTCTATACGCCAGCTGCACTGACTAGAGGTGTGTTCTCTTTTTAGTGTTATCCCTTTTGCTTTTATTTCTTTCCTTTCATCCCCCCCTCCCACTCACGCCCCATGATCAGCACGCGGTCGCCCTTCTTTTCACACACACACCCCTCCCATTCCTGCTCAGCACTCGTTATTTGTCTCTCTCAACATACCCTTAGTGTCTTCCACAAACTGAGATGAACTCAGTTCCTCTTCTTCTGTCACCTTTCTCCTCCCAGCACCAGCATACAGAAACTTTTCTGACCTTAGCTAGTGGACAGGACTGCAAGTGAGCGGATGAAGGAAGAGGGAGGGGGTGTGCGAAGTCGTTTGAGCAGCAACAGATCTGAAAGGGAAAAAACACTCAAGGCGTGTTGAGTAGGGTGTATAGGAGGGAGAGATTCGATTCAGCGCTGCGCGCATTACCTGTGTGGGTGGGCACATGAAGATCTTTTCCTTTCATGTTTTCTCTTACCATATTTGTCGCGTGTTCCAATAAGCCTTCATTTATGAGTTTTTTTATCGTCATTCGTCGGAATTGATGTCAATGACCAAACACAACTCAACGTGCCGGCAGAAACGCAGTGGAGAGAGGCTGAACACACAAAAGGTACCATGAAGGCGTTGCAAGGGTGTTCAGTGAGATGCATTGCTTGAACCACCGGTTTTTAGAGTCAACACAACTGCACTGATCAGAGGTCGTAACAGCTACTCTACTGCCTGTTCTTTGTGTTCGCTTGTTTTTAGTTATTGTTTTTTCGTTTACGTGGGTGGTGGTTACGAGCTGACCTCTGCAGCATAGCACAGATGGATTTTCCCTCCTTCCTACTCTCTTTCACTCTTATGCGCACGTGTGTTTCTGTCTTTAGTCACGTCATATACATGCATATGCAACCATCTCTTATATGTGCACACGCGCACGTACCTTGTGTGTGTGGGTGTGGGTGTTGTGAGTCTCTTCTAATGGGAAAGCAACGACAGAGATCGCAGATGGGCCTGCTTCGGTGTGTGCGGTCTCTCTGTGGATTCTTCTTTCGGTTCTGCCCAAATTAGTAAGACAAACTATTATTGGCACGAAATGCCGAATAAAAAAATGGTAACCACATCCGCACAGACAAGTGTGTTATTTTTTCGCCTTTGCTGTGGAGTAGAGCAGCCTAGCATCGAACTATTGCGTATGCTGCTCCACGGACCCGGCTGTCCGCCGATGGACTGCCGAGGACTGCACCCCATTCCCTTAGCAAACGGCAGACCATTCGCAAAATTCCCCCACTCAATGTAGCTGTGCTCGCGGTTCGCCGCCCTGGCTGCACAGTATCCGCGCCTGCTGCAAAGCGAAACGTGACAGGGTCGGAGCATCGGGAGAACGCACTTTTCACACGCGACACGAAACTGCCACTAATCATCTCTCCGATCAACACGCCCTCTCTTTTCACCCTCCGCCTCTCTCTCTCTCTCTCTATCTGGCCCCCTCCTTTTCTCTTCAGGTTTGCTGACGTCTACAATCTGCGTACCGTCTTTCTCTGTCTTTTTTTTTTCGACCACGCCGATCCCAGCGGCTTCTCCCAGTCTTTCGCCATCTCTCTCTCTCTCTCTGAGTCTGCTGTTTGATCCACAGCTTCTGCCACTGGTCAATTAGCTCTTCCCCGCCCTTCTTCTCCGCTTTGGCTAGCTACCTCTCTACACCGGCGTGAACGAGCCCATTTCACATCACTTTCCCCTTTTCTGCGTGTGTTCTTTGCCTAGAGCTCGGTGGTGTGCCGGTGTGCCTCGCTTGGATGTGGGATTGACCCTCTCTCTCTCTCTCTCTCATTCAGATCAATTTCCCTTGGCCCCTATTTCCCTCTTCTTCGCACGCCTCTCCACTTGAGTTCCGTACTTGTCGCCTTGTGTGTTTTGGGCGTGTGTACAGCGCCGACTCCGTCCCTCTCCTTCCCTGTGGTTGCCTCTCCGCCTCCTCTTCACTTTTTCAGAGGGTATTTATTTGCTTCATTCCAGCACGCCACATTTCCTGCAGCCCTCGCTCGCTCTCTCTCCTCGCCTCACGCCTCTTTTTTTACTGTTCATTCCTCTCGACAGTCGTGTGGATTCGTGCGTTGTGTGTGTGTGTGTGTGAGTTGGTTAGCAGAAAAGTGTCACCAGTGTTGCTTTTTCTGCTCTCTTGCTCTGTATTTCTCGAAGTCTCTAATAGCCTGGTCACTCATACAACTCAAGCTGCAGCACCTTTCTCTTTGGGGGGTTGCTTGTCGAAGTGTGCCCTTCTCTCGATACCCTGGCACCGCAGCACCTCTCTCCTTGTGTGTGTGTGTGTCGTCGTGCTTCACACAAACTCTTCTTCCATCGTCTATCATTGAAACGCGAAGACAAAAGGGGGAGAAAAAAAAGACGGCTGACAGTCCCCCTTCTTCTTTTGCTTGTTAGTTTTGATTCGTTTTGGAGGGTGTTTTTTTTTGTTGTTGCTGCTCTTTGGAAGGGTGTGCCCAGTAGTGTCGGCAGCGCCAACCATACCACAGCTTCTTGTTTGCGAGTAGGTCTGTGCTGAATCAAGGGCCCCCGCTCGTTTCTTTTTCTCTCTCTCTACTATTCACTCATTCTGGATTTTTCTGCCTCCTTCTGCTCGTTCGTCTCTTCGCTTTTTTTCCCCTATTCGCCTCCCTTGTCGATCATCGCCACCCTTTGTGTTGTCGTCTTGCCGTGTTGCTTCCGCAACCCCCCCCCCTCCCCCCTCCTCCCCCTGCTAGCGTGTGTCTGTCGGTGCTTTTTTCTAGTGGTCTCTGTGGTTTGGTTTTCTTGCCTCTCCCCCGCCTACCAACACCCTCTCCGTGAAAGTTGGGGGACCTTTCTTGTCGTGCGGGTTCTTTTTGCTTCTGGGCTACGTTATTTGCCTCCTACGGCACGCTCTGCGCACATCCGCTTACTCCTTTTTCGCTTTCGCTTGATTTTGCTCCCTCTTCTCCACAGCCCTGCCTCACTCCTCTCCTCCTACCCGTGACCTCCTCAGCGCCGTTTCTTTTCGTCTCAGTGTTCAGTCGTCTCCACCTCATTCTCTTGTGTGCCTTCCCGCCCATACTGCAGCGAAGCACGACACAGGGAAGTCAAGGAGAAAAAAAAGTTAAGAGCCACGCAGGCGCGCTCCCTCCCTCTCTCTCCCCCTCCGTCGTCGCTCGAGGTCTCCCGAGTAGCGAATTGATAAGCACCTTTGCGCGTTTTGTTTTCTTTATCTGAATCTTGCGCTCGGCGGGTTTGTCCGTCCTCGTGTCGTTGTCTTTCTTCTTGCTTTCCCTTCGGGTCCCCACACACTCAAACAAAAGCCAAGCCTGCTTCTTATATCCCTCCTCTCCTTTCCCTATCCTCCTCTTTTCTTTCCCTCACAATGACAGTCAACAACGGCAGTAACAACAACGGCGAGAGGCTGGGTAGTGGCACCGCTCGCCTGTTTGTTGGTCAGCTGAACTTTGACGCCACCGAGCATGATCTCCGTCAGATCTTCTCCTTCTATGGCCACGTCATCCACACAAACGTGCTGCGCGATGCGGACGGCAAGAGCACCGGTAGTGGATTTGTCACCTTCCGCGTTACAGACGAGGCTGACTTCGCTATCATGTCTATGCACGATCGCTACAACATGGGCCGGGAGAAGCCGCTGCAGGTGTCCTACTGCCGCCGCAGCGAGCGCATCTCGGCGTTCGGGTACGAGCACGCAATGAAGCTGCGGGAGAAGAACACCACGAACCCGCCTCCACCGCAGCCGACGTCATCGTGAGTGCAGAACCCCAGCGTGAGCGAGACGTTAAAAAGAAATGCAGCTAAATGGAGACATAGCGGAAAGGACGGGTGAGTGGGTGCGCTTGAAGAAAGAGGAAACGTAGTGAGGTTGTCTCAAACATGTGCGGCACTCTCAAATCTGTCAAAGAAGGGACTGAGAATATCGCGCTCGTGCACACGTCGTGACTGATGTGACGTGTTGCCGTGTGCCTTTCTATTCATATCTCCGGGTTCGCTACTGAGCTGAAACGCGTCTAGAGAGGGTGGCTCTCAAGTCCTCTGCGTCCTTCATGTCTCCTCGCAAATATTTACAACAGCCGCACGCGCTCATGAGAGACCCATGCAGTCAAGTACACCCACATGCACAAAGTATGCAGAGTGAAGCTCCGCAGCACAGAAAGAAGGGAGAAAGAGGCCAAGTGGCGCATCGACAGTCATGGAGAACGCGGAGGCAGAACCACTGCCATTGGATGTGTGTGTGTGTGTGGTGCGAGTGCATTCGCTTCCATTCTCTGTTCGTTTTCCTTTTTCTGCGCTCTTCTGTGTGTATGTGTGTTCTTCTTTTCACTCTCCTTCCCTCCTATCACGTCCGTGCAGTCCCGAGGTGCTGCCGCAGCTTTTGTGTGTGTGTGTGTGTGTGTGTCACCTCTCTCGGTCGAACTTGCAGTCTCTCCGCCCTTCCTCGCGTGCGTGCGTGCGCAGTCCTGGGGCAACTCGCCCGTGGTAATTCAGTGCCAGGCAGAAGTACCCACGACGGCGGAGAAAAAAAAGGGGGCGGCAGCGGACAGATTAATAGACAAATAGAGGGAGGGAAAGGAGATGCCGCGGCGGTGCTACAGGCCGAAGAAATGGTGGCGCGCAGGAAACAAATAAAGCCAAAGAGAGGCATGGATGTGGGAGTAACAGAGAAAAAAAGAAAGAAAGGAAGCGAAACGACGGACGCACTGTAGCGTTACTCCGCGTGTACTTTTTGTAGGGCCCCCCCACCACCTCATACTCTTTTTGCTTTCTTTGACCCCTCGATCTCCGGCTTCTCGAGCTCTCTGCCGCTTTTTCTCTTCCTCCTCCCCTCACTCCTTCTCCTTTCCTTTTGTTTTTCTCTGCTCGCTATGCCTTGGCTGTATTGGATCCGTCCTCTTGTTTTTCCCGCGTTTGTTGTTTCTCTGTGTTAGCCTGATGTCCCTGTCGTTGTTTTCTGATTTTTCTCCGTTCGCCTCTGCAGCTATCTCAGTCTTTCTTCCTCTCTCGAGCGCGGTATCCGCCGACCTCGCCGCCCATGTCCATGGGCGTCTACACACAGACGTTTGGGGAGGGGGTAACGGGGGACATAGGGCTTCGCCGCTAGTCATTTCCTCTGCCTTCCCGATGGCCTGACTCCATAGCGGCCCCCTTCCTGTGTTGTTTCCCTCTCGTTTCCTTTTCCCTTTTCGCTCTCGCTTGCTTCCTTTTTTTTCGTCTTGTTCTCCCTCAACGCTGCGCCTCAATGTTGTGGACACTGCTGCTACCTACTGTGTGGGGGTGTGTACTTGTGGAGCACCATGGCGATCTTTGCCGTTTGTCTTTCTCTATTCCTGTGGACGAGTAAGCGTGAGTGACACTCCGAAAAGCCTTCGTTCTTTTTTGCGTTTGTGTGTGTGTGTGTGTGGTGGGCCTTGAGGTAGTGCATTCCTCTCCCCCATTTCACCCGCCTACTACCGTCATCACATACGTCCCCACCCCGCGCACATCATACGCGTACTCCCTTGTACTGCCCTCTCCTTATACATTTTCTGTGTGCTAAAGCCTTCTCCTGTTTCTGACTTGTACATGCGAGTGTCTTCGCGTATGGGCAGGAGCGAAAGCTGCTCTGTAGAAGACCCCTCTTCGATGACAGCGCGTGAACCGAAGATCTTCAATAGTGGCGAAATGTTAAGTACTCTCTGTCTCGCTCCTCTCTCCGTTGGTCTACTCAGTCTGACCGGGAGCTTGCGGGAGGTGAGTCGTATGGATCATCATATACAGCCGGTGCATCCTGGCGTGGGAGGCGGATTTGGCCTCTGTATGAAAGAGAGAAAGCACGGCTTTGTTTACTACTTACAATTTTGTTTGCTGTACACAAAAGGGCGGTAACTTTCTCATAACCATCCACGCATACACACACACACACACACACACACACACACGTCCCCCTCGTAGGAGCCTCCACCCATGCGGCGCTCTCGCCTCTCCCTGGCGTGTCTCCACGCTCCCTAAGCGGTTACCGATGTTTGGATGTGTATGGTGTCCGGCGCGCTGCTCTTCAGCTTTCCCCTTCCCCCTTCTTCCCACCCCTTCTCTTCTTTAAGCAGCAGGAGCAGGGGGGCAATCCAAAACGTGTCCTGAGGCGCGCTGGCGAGAATCGAAGGAACATATTTTTTTTCTATTCCTCTTGGCTAGAGTATCCCTAGCTGATACACCCAAGCGATTCCGCAGCTGATGCCAGCAACAAAGCCAACAAGAACAATTACCTTGTCAACGGCTTCAGTGACACAGCCCTGCATCCGGTAGTCTTCTATGTACCACTGTACAGTGCCAATGCCTACAGCTTCATCATCGAGCAGCTAACCAGAGCATCGCACATCAGCGCACTTGTGTTGCTGGACCCCATGCTGTTCTCTACCTCAACTGCCCCTTCCACCCCGCCTTCCCCATCTGCATCGTCGGAAACGCAGGGACAACAGCACGTCGCCCTGAGTGTGCCACCATCTATCACGACAACGGTTGAGGCATCGCCTTCGAACCCCCTCGCAGCGCCACCTCCACCGCTGTCGTTGAAGCGAGAGTGCAGACCTCTCTACGGCCGTCTCATCCGGAGCCGCCTGCTTCAGTAGATCAACTGCAACCAGAGAACCAGCTGCTGGTGCATCAACGTTCACCACAGCAACGGCTGCTGCTAGCGACGCACCAGCGGCCATTAACTGCCTTTTCAGTGCGCATTCAGGAGCTGAGCGTCACTCTCGCGCGAAGGCGACTCAGTCGCGTGCCGAACTTTGGCCCCGAGGGCACTGGCGAGGACATTTTTCGAGTCTTTTGCCCTTTGTGGCGGCACATATCCGAGCGACGGAGATGTGAATGTAGCAGCTGTGGCATGCCCCCCCCCTCCCTTGCGCCATCACCACCATCGCCAGCTTCATCTGGGATCTTTCCAACAACCCCCTCCGCACCTGATAGAATGCCGGCGTCTGGGCAGCAGCAGTCAAAAGACGACGATGAAATCATAGACGAGCTGTGCATTTGCAGTGAAGCCAGTGGCTTAGCAGCAGCAGCGACGGCTCCCTCCAACGCCGGCACAGTCCCACTCACGCGAGGCCAGTTGCCTCCTGAGTGGGTGCGGCGCATATTTCACAACACCATTTTCGATCTTCACCACATCTAGCGAGAGGCGCATGAGCAGAAGCCATGGGTGGTGGTGTTTGGGGGGAGTCATGCCGGCACCACCCGCCTAGGAAGTGTGTAGTGGGGTAAAGGGAGAAGAGACATGTGAAGCACGGATCTGCGGTGAGGCAGCAAGGCGCAGAAGAAGTGCACATCACAGAGGTGCCGAGATTGTGAGCGTGTCGTTTGAGCTGTGCGCTCGGTTGTCGGCTGGTTGCGTATGACTTTCGGTGTGTGTGCTAGGAAAGATCGGCATGCGCCGCTGTCGTTTGCGTGCGTGCGGCACCAGTCAATCCGCCCACTACCTCTTTCTTTTCTGCCATAACACTCGCCAACACAACAGACGCGAGTGCAGAATTGTTGGCAGGGCAATAAGAGAGTCACGCCATTGGGGCATGCCAGGGAGACCCTTGGAGTCAGACGTCTTCGCAGAATGGTAAATAGGGCTGGAGTTGTATCTGCAGCGGGATATGTTAGACGGGAGTGGGGGCGTGTTGTCCTGCCGGTGGCTTACATGTATATATATATATATATATATATATGTGTGTATGTGTATGTGTGTGGTTGGGGAGGGGAAAGTCTGTGGGCAGAAGCAAAAAGGAGGAGGTGGTAGCCTGCTCCTCCGTCTCCTCCGCCTCCCAGACCCTCGCTCTCCCCCCTTCTTCCTTGCGTGTACCGCTCTTTGCTCCTGGAAGGAGCGACAGAAGGCGGAAAAAGGAAAAACGCATGGGGGTGTCGATCCCCCCCTCCCCCTACGGGTGATCCCGAGAGAATTCCGGCAATACAAAAGGGCAGCAAACAACAGACGGCGAGACACACTATTTTAGTCCCCGATTTTGTGTGCGTGCGTGTGTGCCCCCCGCGATGCCAAACGTATTAATATGAGAAGGGGAAGAAAGGCAACGTTGATGCTTGCATGTGTGTGCGTGTGGGTGTGGGTGGGTGTGTTTGTTTGTTAGTGTCGGCTGCTCTTGTCTCCCTAAAGTAGGGCTACAATTCAAAGCTGACGGCGTATACGAAGCTCTTCCTATGCATCCCACTCTCACACCTCCTCCTATGCCTTCCATTGCCTATCGGTCGCCATCGTACTGCACATACATCTCCTACCCCTACACACACACACATACACGCCTCGCACTCCGCCCCCCCCCACTCATACTCGCATCAAATGACCCCTGTCTGGCTACGACAAAACACACGCGCACTCACACTCCACAAAAAAAAAAGGTTAGAAGGGATGCGTTTGCATGGGTACGTGTAGCTACGTAGTGAATTTCACCTAGCTTCCCTCACACGTGCGCTGTTCTGCTGCTGCTGCTGCTGCTGTGTGTGTGTGTGTGTTTGTGAGATTCTTTTTTTCTGGTACTTTGTGTTGTCTCCTTTTCTGTTTGCCTCCCTGTCACCGTTATTGGTGTTGATGTTTCTGTGTTCCCCTTACAGCGTGCTCGTGTGTGTGTGTGTGTGTGTGTGGCTGTGGCTGTGGCTGTGGTCCCATCCCCTCCTTCGCTCCTCACGCACACTCTCTTTGTTTTCTGTGGATGTTGCTGCTCACACTTGTAGGGTCGCTTTGACTTTCGTTGCGTTGTCATTCTCTCTGTGTGTTTGTACCTCCTGTATGGATGTGCGTTGAACGTATCCCTTCTATTTCCCTCCTGTTGATCTCTCGTTGGTCGGGCGCTTCCTCGCCGCCTCCTTCCAATCTTAGTGAGGCGCACAGGCACACGCACACAGCACCTCGACTGCTTTCCCTTCGTCTTGATTTCTTCCACTCTCGTCTTTTCCTCTTTTTTGTCCTGCCTGGCCTCATTCGTTGCTTATTCACTCTTGGCTCTCGTTTTTTATCTTCCCTTCTGGGCTTTTCCTGTCTACCTCTCTTCTATACAGAGGCGCACGCGGGTGCTATCCTTCAACGTTGACTCGCCCTCCTTCGAAGTCGATTTTCCCACACGCACCATTCTACGGTAGCACACCCCTTCACCGCAGCAGAGGCTATCCTTGAGGTAGGTGGAAAAACAAGCTAGCCTACTGTTGTTTGTCTAGCGGTACTCTCGCTTTTTTTTTGTTTGTTTGTTTGTGTTTCTTCCTCCTTTTGTGTTGCTCGTCTTGTCTGCTGCTTGCCGGTGTTGCCTGTCGCGAGAGTGGCGTAGTGGCAGTTTTTGTTTCGGTTTCGTTCTATAATACGACTGTTGTTTCTAATTCGCGCGTCTCTCTCTTCCTCTCGCCCTCACTTGTTGTGCGGTGTGATACGCCCGCTTGCGTGTTGTTCCTTTGGTTGGGTTTTTTTCCTGTTGCGCACGCTCGACGCCTCCCTGCCCTCCTTGTCCCCTGTGTTTTGTGTTTTGTGTTGTTCTTTTCTGTGCGATTGGCAGGTGTGTTTACAGCGCTCACTCGCCCTTGACCCCCTTTCTTTCTCTGTTCCTCACAATACCCGAGAGGGAAACGAACGCGAATCAGTAGAAGAAACGCGCAAGCTAGTCAGTTCAGACAGCTGCGGCACACCAACGAACACAAGCAACAGCGAAAAAGGACAAAAAAGCTTCAATCTCTCCATCTGTTTCGCGTTGTAAATCGTGGGTCTCTGCCTTTCGGGTTTTCTTTTCTGTTCGTGCCTGTCTTTCTCTCCTATCACTCCCTTTACTGGACCATCTAGCCCCCACCTACGTACTCCCCTCTTCCGCACCAAAGATTCCGCAAGCACGTACAGTGTCTCTCTCTCTCTCTCCCTCTCTGAGTCGGTATCACCCTGCCTGTTTGTTTGTTTTTGTTTGGCCGTCACCATCCACTCCCTTCAGTACTTGCCGACTCCTGTGCGACCCGTTCTGTTTTGCCTCTTTTGTTGGCCTTTTCCTTTTGGCGGTAAGTGTGCCACTTCTCTCTGGCTTTCCCACTGCCGCCTAGACAGAACTCGCTGTCCTCTTTGAAAGGTCTTCCTAGAGTGATCTGAGCTGTTGGTGTTTGAACTGCACTTCTCTAGGTACCGCCCCCACCCGCTTTGCCTTCTCTTCTTCCCTCACACCCTGCGAAGCTAACACTGAAAGAGGCGAGAAGCAACATTTTTCGTTCCTTCACCGAAGTCTCACCATGTTGAGCTTCAAGAGCATCGCCGGGTTCCTCAAGAAGGTGGGCGGCACACGCGATGATCAAAGCAAAGAGGGTCATCAGAGAGGCGGTACTGATGGAAATCATGCTGGGGTGGGCAGCGTCGGCAGCAGCATATCCACTGGTGCAGCTGGGTCAGCAGCAACCAGTGGCACAGGTGATGGTGCACATCACCGCCCACATGTAGGAAACAGTCGCACTGCCTCCACGGGCAGCGTCGGTGCGGCGGTGGTGTCGCAGCACGGGGATGCTGCTTACGACTCGAACTTGAGCGAATTCCCCTCATCAGGGATGCCGTCTGCCTTTGGTGATAACGTCATGTTTGTGTCCTCGCACATTCTTAGAGGGCTCCCACCGAATACAAGCACACAAGACGTGCTGCTGCACATTCGGCGCGTGGTGCAGGAGCGCAGCGATCAGCTGCAGCAAGAGGAGCAGGAGGAACAAGAGCGTTCATCAACCCAAACGCCACGCGGGGGCAGCGATGGCAGCAGCGCTGCTGTTGAGAGCGCCATAGCAGCTGCATCACAGAGGCGAAAGAGCACCTCCCTCACATCTGTGGTCGCCACCGATGGCGCCGAAGCTCGCGCAGCTCAATGTGAGCACGCTAGTCTAGCTGCTTCGCTGAAAGGAAAAGCAGACAAAGGGCCGGCGACAGTGGCACTGGTACACGCGAACAAGCTTCAGAAGATGCGAGCCGAGATGATCGATGCCCTGGATGTGTGCTTGCAGGAGGTGCCGGAGGACCCGCACACGTGGGGAGGCAGCAGCGCTAGTGTACCTGACGATGAGCGTGTGCGAAACGGTAAAACTGGCGCAGATGCGCCGCAGCTGCTGCTGCAGGAGCGCTCCAGCGGCACGCTGGACACCGCAGCAGACAGCAATGGCGACGGATTGCTTGAGGGCATGGAGACAGAGTCGGAGCTCGCCGTATCGCGACAGGAGTCATCTACTTCCGCCATTCCGCAAGGCATAACTGAGCCGTCGACCGTGGTGGCGCAAGAACCTCCGTCCCTGGTCGACCTTGGCCACTATGAGTGGCGGCAGCTTCTCATGGAAATCATCAACGTACTGGTGCGCATTGACCGAGCTCTCCTCTACAATGTGCGGCTCCGCGCACTCGAACGTCTCGCTCCTGCCACCACAGGCGTCCACGCGAACGCTGCGCCGGAGTTCCGATGGGAGCACCTCTCGCAAGCCTTCCTGACACCTGCTGCGTCAGGGACCCCACTCACCGCCGCAGATGCGACGGTGAGTGGTTCGCGTCGAGGTCAGCGTTCACACACACCCACCCGCGGTCCTCAGCGACACCCACCGCATGGAGACGCGGCGCCACTGAACTCGTCCCTTCCTAATCGGAATGCGGACCCTGCAGTGGTCGCAGGTATGGCAACTCCGCACGAGAGGGCCGTAACACCAGTGACCATCACCGCTGCCAGGGCGGACTCCACCTCATCACCATCTGTCAAGGTTAAGCGAGGTCTGGCTGATAGCGGCATCGTGTCGCCTGACCCATCAGCGGACCTCGCCATTACGGAGGTGGACAAGAAGATGCTGGAAGAGGCTCTCACCATTGCGTGCTCTCTTGCCACCTGGGCGATTGTCAAGGCGATCTTACGCCATCACCTGCACGTACTGGAGCAGCGGCAGTGCCGCAGGAACCTCACACTGTTGACCAAGGCAACCACCACCACCACGGCTAGCGCGCGTCTCAGTGCGGACATGTCTATGTCGCCGACAAGCATGGAAACGGCGGGGGCTGGCAACACTAATACCACCGGGCGACCGCCGCTTGCCCCTCCTGCCCCGCCTCCACCAGCAGCGATGAATGACGCTGCCTGCTCGAACGGCGCGGCGGAAGCTGGTGCCGGAGCTGGAGCAACAGCAGCGACGGACGGCGACCAAAGCAAGAACGCGAATCACATGAGTGCACTGGATGACGTGGACGCGATTCCATACATTGACTGGGCGGCTGTCGTGCAAGAACTGGCGGAGTGGATGGGCGAGCAGCACTTTGTCGCGATTGCAGAGTGCACCCTCTGCGCGAGCTTCTTGCGCGATGATGGTCGCGAGATGGTGCTGTGCATGTTGCAGACCCCAAAGCCACGGTGGCTGCTCACCAACATTCACCGGCACGCCGAGAAGCTTCGCCGGGCTGACGTGGGCTCGCTTCTTAGTGGCTCGTCACCTCTGCGCGTAGTGACCACAGCAACGGCGCCGGCAGGCAGTCCCACCACCACAGTCACAGGCGTCTTTGGATCGGCCCCTGCATCTACATCAAGCACACCAGCAAGTAGCGGGACTCCGTCGGCCAGTAGCGGCAGTGGTGCGGCGGCCGCAACACCACCCGCGGGGGCCACAATGACGCCCAACAGAACTCGGACGACGCTGGAGGATTCCGCCCTAGTGATGGACGACCTCGTCGCGCGGCTGGAAATGACATACCGCAAAGCTGTCGCGAACACATGGGCGTCCTACCTGGAGGACGCCATTGAGGCGGATGTGCGGCACCTTTCCATCGACGCTGCGGGCGACTCGGACACGTCCCGGGCCTCTACCCCAATGACCCATCTAACGACAGCAGCCGAGGAGCCGCCGAAGCACAGCACTGGCAACTTAACGTCACCGTCAGCGCTCTCACCGCTTCAGCAGGAGCACATCACAGACACCAAGACCCTCTGTCGCCTCGCCACCGCCTTCTTCTTCGGCTCTGACGCGTGGTCAGAAAGTAAGCGGGAACGCTGCTTTTCACTCCTCTCTCGCAGCATGCGTGGAAGAATGGAGCGATACAGCGAGTCCGCCGCGACGCGGCGACACCTGCGTCGCGGCACGACCTGTGTCACCTCCGCGCCTCACATGGTCACACCTGCTGTCGTAGCAGGCTCTCTCGAGCCTCACCCCCTCGTAGAGCTCACAACGGCTGGAGCCGCCGTGGTAACAACTACCCCAAGCAGCAGAGGTACCTCACAATCGCAGAGCTTCACAATCCCACCTCAGATTAGCACCACCGCCACCCCCGTTCCCAGTGCTGTGTCGGGCCTGACACCGTCAAAGTTTAGCGTGGAGGACACATCCGCAAGGGTATCGCCGTCTGCAGGGTGCCCGTCCGCCGCGAGCAATGCTGCTAGCGTCGGCACCCCTGTCACGACTCGTCACGGCGTGGCATCGTCTACCCAGGTGGTTGGTAGCCAGCTCCTTTCATCCAACGCAAGCACTTCTGCCATCTCGCACCACAGCACCCCACTCGCCAACTCGCTCATTGTCAGCCGCGACGGGATCTCCGATATGGAGGTGATGGTACCGGGAGGAGGAGGGCCCATCAGCGAATCTGGTCTCTTTACCGCGGGGCACACGGATCGGCCAACGACGTGGACGCCATTTGCCTTTGCGATGACCCCGTCAGAGCCCATAACCCCGCTGCCGGAGCCGCACCACCCGAGCTCCAGTACCACAATCCAAAGAGACGAAGAAGAGGGACACCAAGAGGCGGGCGAGGACAACGCCGGCAGACGCACCATGGAAACGAGTGCCTTGTCCATGCCGACGGTCAACCTGCAGGTGCCTCCGACCGCTGTGCAACCCGCAGCCTTTAAGGGCTGGGACAGCGCACTGGGGTCCTTGGTCCTGGAGCGGATTGTAAACATGTCTTGGTCGGCGGCGCTGCACAAGCGGGGTGAACAATGCTTGACTGCAAAGCCGCCGCGCCTAGAGGAGGCAGAGCAGGATGCGCTGGAGGAGCGTCTCGTCGCAAGCGCCTTTGGCGAGTTCCGCGCGCGCCAGCGCGCCATCGTATCCCTCATTAACGCGCGTTTGGCATCGGGCAAGTCGGTGGAGGCACTGACGAACGCACAGAAGCACTTCAAGTTCGAGAAGAAAGACTGGACAAGCCACAACCAAACAATTTTCTCCGCGATGCGATACCTGCAATCAATGGTGTTTCTCGTGCGTGCCCAAGCGGCGTGCCGGGTCTACGGCGCCGTCATCGAAACAGTGCAGTTTGTACTGCCGCAAGCCGCCTTGTGCGAGCAGATGGTGCAGGTGCTGGCGCCTCGACCGCGGGGTGACTACATCCTCCGTTTCGGGGATTGTCGGTCAAAGCTGATTCGATCCTACGTGTATCTGCTGAAAGAGGGTTGGTTGGCACACGCCGCCTTCAACGACTTGGCGAAGGCAGAGAAATACTTCATCAAATGTGCGCAGGTCGTGCAGCTGCTGCGTCGCCGCGTACGTGAGACAGAGCTATTCGCTGCCTACATGGAACGCGGTGCGCAGCTTATGAAGCTGAAGGAGTACAAGCGGTCGGTGGAGCTCTTCCGGTACGCTGTGAGCATTGCCAAGAAGTCTTTGCAGGCAGCCGATGCAGCAGCAGCAGCGAACGCAAGTGGAGACAGTGGTACCTTCAGCCCAAACGCTTCTACCGGCTCCACCGCGCCGTCACTTGGCTCAGCTATGACCAATATGGAGAACGCAGTGTCTGTTGCGGCTCCTGGGCTTGCCGCGAAAGCGCCACCGGCGGCGTCGCAACAGCAGTTTCACCGCAACCTGCACCTGCGCGCCGCCGGCTCCGGCAGCCTCACCACAGCCGAGGAGCACATCCCCGGTGTGACGGACGCCATTAAAGACGACCTGGAGCTTGTCTGGCGCGTGGCGGAGAGCGAGCGCATGCTGGCATTGTCTTATGTCACTCAAGCCGAGCATGAGGTAAATGTGCGAGAGCGCCGCGAGGAACTCAGCAACGCCGTAAGCAGCGCATATAGCTCGCAGCGATCGCTACAGCGGTGGCAAAGGAAAGGTGGAACGCCAAAGCGGTTGCTGACCGCCGTGCCGTGCAGTCTCATCGTCATTTGCAAAGGGCTACTCCTGCTGAACCAGCCGCGCAAGGCCGCCCTGCTGCTGGAGCCGCTTATCGAGAACAAACCGAACACTGCATTGGTACGACCGCCCATGTGGGGGGAAATTCTGCACCCGACAGAGGACCCGTACACGACAGAGGACGTGGTTCTGCGAACGTACGTGAGCTCTGTGAAGATCGCTGTCTTCATGCTGTACGCACGGTGCCTGGCCGAGTTCGACGGGGACAGGGCCCTCCGTGCCGTCACGCAGGTTGATCAGCTGCTCAAGGAAAGTGATACATGGATCTGCACCATCCGCACCGAGCTTCGCCGCGCACTGGAGGACGTCAGCTCCAAGGACAAAACAGTGGCTGACTCGCTGAACTCGCCAGGTACGGCACAGAGCATCGAGGCGCTGCGGCGTACCAGTGCTGCCTCACCGCATGGCACTGCGGGGAACAGGCAGAACAGTGAGGATGGGCACAGCAACGGGCGACAGGACTACGGCGCTGGCGCAGAGACCTCCGCCGGCACCTCTGTCTTCACAACAGTGGGCAAGTCCAAGGCTTGCACGACTGACGTGCCGACCCTGCAAATACCAATCAGTCATTCCTCTACTGCGTCGCCCTCACCGCTCGATGACAGTCGTCATAGACCAGAGTGGAACTCGCCGGACGATGCCCCGCTGCGGCCGCGGCGGGTGACGGCGGCCGGTGGTGCCGTGATGGAAGACGATTACCGAAGCTGTCGGAACACCTCAACCCAGCTCAGTGTCATTGGTGGCAACCGCAGCGAGACAGATTTATTCTCTTTAGTAAACAACACGAATGCCGTGATTTCCAGCTCCACAGCGGTCCCGACGGCACGAAGCAGCAGCAGTCCCAGCGCCACAGTCCCACATTTGCTGCAGCTTCCACCAATTCGAGTACACACAGAGAGCTCGAGTGAGTGCATGACAGCGCTGTTTGCCCTCCGCGAGGCCAAGTCGCACATCCGAAAAGCGCTTCGTGGCATCTTCATCATCAGCGGCGACGCGCATTCCCTCATCAAGAACTGGGAAGAGGCCCTGAAGGTCTACTCGCATGCCCTTGTCATCACTATGAGCGAGGTCGAGGCCGCCAGCGCGGCGGCGCGGTCTCGCCGCCGTGTTCATCAGATCACCTCACGATCTTGTTTCTCATCACAACAGTCGTCGACAAGTCCGATGGGCGCGGACGATGGCGGGTCGCTGTCCGCCCCCCATGACGCTTACAAAGCGATTTGCAATACCGTCGGCGGTGACCCCAGCGCTTCCCTGCAAGGCTGGGGCCCCGTTGTCCCCTTGGACGAAGAGTTCTTCTTGTGGGACGAGGAGGACGTGCTCATTGCCGACAACCTCGTCAACCGAGAACTGACGGCGTCGACGGCAGCGAAGGACCTGCGGGCGGTGGTAGCTGACGAAGAGCGCATGGACTCGCGCGCGTGCGAGAGCGTCGTGCTTAGTAAGCTGGCGAACGTGTACCGTGCCCTCGAAAAGCCGACCACTGCGATCCACTATCACACCCTTGTCATGGAGTACGCTAACGAGTGTCACGACAAGCTGCTGGCCTACAACTCGATGCTGAGCCTTGCTCGGCTGTACACCGCAGCGAACATGAGTGACAAGGCGCGCGACGCGTGGGCGAAGGTGAGTGAACTGGCGAAGGAGTACGAGGACAAGGAGGTGAGTCGGGAGACGATGCGCAACATTGTGGCGGGGCAGGAAGCCGCTGGCATGTACATGGACGTCGTGAAGACAGCCGAGGAGCTGGAGAAACTTGCGACCGGCGAGGAGGGCGAAGACGCCGCCAGAGACAGTCGCTTTGCTCTCGAGGCGCTGGCAAACGCAAACCTGCACCTGGGCCACTTCGATGCCTGCATCGCCGCCCTCGACAGTCGTGAAAAGGTGCAGGAGAAGTCAGCAGAGTGGAGCGGTGCGCTGCTGAGCATGCGCGCCAAGGCACGAATGGGACTGAACAAGTCGGCGGAAGCAATCAAAGTGATGCAGAGCTGGGCCGCCAAGGCGCGCAACCTCGGCAACTGGGTGGAGCTGGGCAAAGCGAACTCGGCGCTATCGGCAGCGTATGCCTCGGAGAATCACAACATGCAGGCGCGCTGCCACCACGAAGCCACACTTAACGCCTTTGCCCTGGCCGAGACGCTCGACGAGGAGTGCCGTCACATTGCACTGGAGAGCGCGCGGTGGTTGGTGCACTACACGTACCTCGATGATACCACGATGCAGGTCGACCCTGCGCTAACGTATACCGACCGCGGTGGTCTTTCAGGCGGCTCGGAAGAAAGCAGCGTTGATTTCCACTACGTAGACAGTGGCTTGTGCAACAGCAGCGGAGACCTTGGGGAAATGCTCGCCAAGGAAGAACTGCGCCGCACATCTTTGATGAATAGAAAGGACTACAGGCTCGGATTTAACAATGACGACGACGATTTGGGGGACGGGGATCTCTTATCGAATCAGAGCATGTTCGGCGGGCCGCCCCCCGGGCTGTCGCGTGCCGATACCCTTGTGTCAAAGGGCCGCGGCATGGAGGAGGAAGAACAGCGTGATGACTGCGCGATGACAAGGGCCGAAGAGGACAGCAGCGAGGGTGCAGCAGCAGTCAACGATAACGACGCACCGCTCACGACGTCCTCCTTCATCTCTGCAATGCTGATGCCGAAGGATTCGGGCGTGGTGACGCAGCCGCCCTCGCTAACCTCCAGCATTAGCGTTTCAATGCGAAGGTCCCCGACCCACCTAGATAGTGTCCTGGGCGGTGGCAACGATCACAGCGAAGGCAGCAGCAGCGCAGGGCAATCGGACGGCGGAGACAACGAGGCCGGCGAGGACGTGGAAGACGATGCGCTCCGCCCCATGGATGTGGAAGACGTTGCGGAACACCGCCAAGACCCTAAGCTGCCAGTGAGCATCGAGAGCGAGGAGCCTTTTGACTTGGCGAATCTAAAGAAGCCTGGACCGAAGCCGACCCCAGTGGCACAGACGCCAATTGTCACTACTGCGGCAGTAAAACCTACCGTGAACACTGCGGCAGTGGCAGGCAGCGATGCACCGCTCGGCAAGTCCGCCTCCAGTACCTACGTGCCGCCCCCAACGAGTCTCGCCAATGTCTCCATCTGCAGCCGCCCAGCAGCAGCCGCAGCAGGTACCGATGTCTTGGAGCTCCCAGTCGACGTGTGCCGCTCCGCCTCCGAGCAAGCGACACTCTCGGGCCCCAGCACTACCAGCTCCCCTCTGATGAGTAATTCCCCGCGCGGAGCCTCCTTCCAAGCCGGGCCAGCCGCTACCGCCAGCGGCGGGGACGATGATGGCGCTCAAGAGCGCAAGCCCTCGACGGTGCGCACAACGTACCTTCGAGGCGCGATTGAAATGATCGAGACGGCAGCACAGCTACTTCTCATGCCTCGAACTGTGCGCCACATAGTCATTCCTTACAGCCCCGCCGAGGCCGTCGACTTCGCCTTGATCGCCCATCCGCAGTCCCTATTCGTCTTCTACTTTGCCGAGTACACGACCGAGTACGGGGCGCAGTGTGACGTCGTGTTTCGCCCTCCTCACGCCGCTAGCTTCATGAAGTTGCGGGCGCAGATATCCCTCCAGGAGTACCATAGCAAAGACGCGATGAGCGCACTACTGGCCCCAGTCTCAGCTGAGTTTTCGATGGCAGGGGAGCACAACAGCGCCACAGAGACGGCTGGCTCCGCCTCGTCATCCGCGCACCCCTTTGGCACGGCTATGGCACGCGCCGCAACAGGGAGTGCAGCTTTGAGTTCAGCACTCAGCAACGTAACGCCGGATGCGCTGCGCGCTGCCTTGGAGGAGGAGACATCGACGTGCCTCCGCAACCTCTACGCGAATGCCTGGCAACCCATTGCAGATCGCATGCGCCGCGAGCACGTGAGCTACCAAGACGCCGAGACGCTCATTATAATGCCGGATGTGTCTCTTATGCACCTGCCTTTCGCTGGCTTCTTGCCATCACCCAACTACGGCGACGAGGAAGCACCGCTAGGTGAACAATTCACGCTGATTGTGACCCCATCGCTGACCCACTTTGTGCACTATGGCATGACACAGCAACCGCAGCGATCGCACGAAACGAGCGGGGCTCTGGACCCGGCTGCCAAGAAGTACATCTTCTTGCCCTACGACAGTAGTGCCGGCTCGGGTGCAGTAACACCGTCTGCGCCGCTCACGATGCCCACCTTTACGCCGTACTCGCCGTCGTTATCAAATACAAGGCCGCAGCAGCAGCAGCCGAAGACCGGCACTGACGCGGGCGCAAACTCTACCACTAGTGCACTGACAGTCACGGCGGGGGTCGTCGCTGGCAAAGCGACTGCGCAAAACCCTGCCGCACCCTCTGTCTCGTGTGCGCACTCCCTCACAGACCCCTTGCTCACTGGACTCCCCCTTGCTGCCTCTGCAACTGCGGGAGACATCAGTATGCGCAGCAATCCTGTGCCAGGTGATCCCACGCCAGCGACGTCGAGTAGCGCGCCGCAGCAGATCGAAAGGGATGACACCTTTGACGATCTCCTGCGCACGTGGCGGGTGCACTGCGGGTGTACGCGCAAGGAACTCATCCAGGCCTTCACAGATGTGCACACGCGGGCACTGATGTTCCTTGCTCCGCTCGACCAGGGGGTGATTCGAGTTGCAGATGGCGTCGTGACGATCCAGGATCTGACGCAGAATCTACAGCAGGTACGTGCTCAACAACCGGCCACCCACGTCGCCAGCCTAGCCAGCAATGTCAGCGTCTCCCCCACTGGCCCTACTGTGACAACGGTACCGCCCACCCCGTTGGCGTCGCCGGCACTCCCGCTACCTCCGCTCTGCTCTCACATTGACCTCCTTGTTCTTACCGCCAACCGCAGCCAGTACCCTACCGTCAGCGATGCTGGTGCTTCAGCAAAGATGTGCATGGCGCTTGGTGTGCACCGGGTGCTTCAACTCAACATTCTCAATGGATTAACCCCAAATGATGAGCACCATGCATTCATCGCACTTTACCTGACCAACCTCAAGAAAGTGATGCGGTGGTCGCTGCAGAATCCGTACGCGGTGGCACTCCGCACGACTATGGCGGAAGCGCGGAAGTTGGGCATGTCGTCCAACACATGGGGTGCGTTCACCCTGGTGGGTATGCCATGAGTAGCGAGTGGCCGCTTTCAATCCGAGTCGTACATGTATGCATGCAGTTTAGCTACGCGGTGGCGCTGCTAGCCATAGATACCTCCTTTGCTCCTTTATGCCTTGCAACTTCACATGTCACGAACATGTTTACGTGTATGTAAGTTAACCCCACTATAGTCGTGCATCTGCATCGGTGTGGGTGTATGTGGTTGTGGGCCACTCCGCTCTGTCCTTTCCTCTCTCTCTCTGTATTCCCTCCACCACCACCACCCTCTCTCTCTCTCTCTTGCCTCCCAAGTAAGTAGAAGAAATGACTCTGTTGAATCAAGAAGAAGCGTATCGTTCTTTCTTCTTTCGTTTTCTCTCGTTCTCTCGCCTTCCGTGTTCCGTGCTCGTTTGCCTCTCTTTACCTGCGTGGGCGAGTATCTATTCGGTGTAGTTGTTGGTACTGGTGTATGTCTCTGTGCTGGTGTGCTGTGGCTGAACGAGTGGTACCGCTTCCACTGTCACTGGCGCTCTTTCTAGTACTGCTCTCCCCCTCCGTTTCTCTCTCCTTTTCTATCTGCACTCCCCTCCCCAAATTGTCAGTCCACCCCTTCCTCGCTGGTCTCTGCATTATCATCTTGCTGCGCGTCATGGTATTGTTCTGTTGCTCTCTTCCACCACAGCCGCCACTGCTTGAGTGGTCGTGAGCTGCAGTGAGCCGATGCTGGCAGCATTGAAATGTCCCCTTGTCTCTATTCTCTCTTCTTCAGGTCTCATATGCTGGGACTGAAAGCTGCTTTCTCTTCTTCTGTCGCTACTATTGGTCTCGTTGTTGTTGCCCTTGTTAGTGCTCCCGAATGTGGTGCTCCTCCTCTGTCTGGTTGTCTGTGTGTATACGTGCGAAGTCTTCCTCTTCCTTGTTGACGCTCTCTCTCTCCGCCTACTTCAAATGGTCGAACTTGCACCCCTTACTCTGCCCTTGTCTGTGTGTGTGTGTGTGCGTGTTGGCGCAGCTGTGTTTCTCTTTTGGTAGGTACACGCTTCCAATGGTGTATTCTCTGCAGAGTGACACCACTTACTTTTTGCTCGCCCTCACAAGGCCCCTTCTTTCCACCCTCTCAATATGTGTCTGCCGGGGGACAGACAGATTTCCTTTTCTTAAGTGCGGCCCCACTGCAAGATGCAAATCACCCAAAGGAAAAGTACAAAGTAAAGGGCCTGCGTACCCCCCTCCCCTCCCCCATATGCAGTCTGAGGAAAGCGGAGTCGGCTACGAGAATGGTTTGAGAGCACTGCACCTTACACACGCACCGGAGAGCAGTGAGGAAATCGCAGAGGAAGACGCATCCAGAGCTCTGGTGGGGTCGGTTTGGTTTCTTACTCTCTCCCTCTGCTCCTTCGTGAGGGAAGGGCCCTTTTACGAGACTGAGCCCTTTCTTTCATCTCCTCACGAGTATGTTGGCGATGCCAGGATGTGACTCCAGTGAGCCTCCCATGCGTGCCTCCCCGCTTTCTCCTCTGTCTTCAACAGTCCTGGAGCTTGCCTCTTCTCTCTTTCATTTTTGCTGGTTTCCTTTTTTCTCCCTCGTATGCGCGTGTGTTGTCGTTGCTCACCCTACCCCACCCACACCCCTCCCTCCCCCTTCCTCTCCCGAAGGAGCACCGGAGAAAACCTCCGCTTGACACACACACACGCGCACAGAGCGAGTGACCCATACACATACTCGAGCATCACTTGGGACCCCTATCTCGACGAGTACCGAGAGAGGCTCACACAAATCATAGAAACTGAGCGAAGCACGCGCTTTTCTTTTTCGTAAAGGAGAAGACCCTGAAGAGAGCTAAAGGCACGAGAAAGCATTCAGAGCGGTGCTTCTAACTGTGTGCTTGCTGGTGATTCATTTGCTTTGTCTGTTGCGCTTGCTGAGGCCTGTTCGCCCTATATGGGAGCTCGCTTCGTCTTGGCACGACGACCAGGGAGGCCGCGCTGTGAAGCTCAAGGCAGGAAAGCACACACACACACTGCGCACGAAACCCATAGACGTTAGGGCACACATACGTACGAACGCGCAAAAGTAGCATAGAAGGTACACACACATATATTTATATATATATATATATTTATTTATATATATATATATATATATATTTATATTTATATATATGTGTGTGTGTGATATGTATAAAGCAGTGCTCCAAATACAAGAAGCTGCGCCATACCCTCCGCAGTGCTCTCCTTTGCTTTTCTTTGTACATTCTCTCTGCTTCGCAGTGCGACATGGCCTCCTACCACCCCGCCCCGCTGCCGGTGCGCTTTGACAGCAACGTTAGTCTCACTTTACACCAGGCGTTTCTCTCGACAGCCGGCGTGCTGCTCTGCGATCCTGTGGCACGCGTTCATGTGGTCACCATCAAGACACTGCACGCAGCGCCGCCTCCCTCCGTACCCAAGACGAATTCAAACAGCCGCGGCGTTGCCGCAGCGGAGGGAGGAATCCGTATGGTGCTGAACTCGAAGGAGGTGGCCAAGTCAAAGCCGCACTTCTTCACCACACACCCCAGCTTCAACGAGACGTTCAACTTCACCGTGGCAGAGACGAGTGCCCTGACGTCGCTGTCGATTCCAGGACACGCAGTTGTGGACAGAGCTAACGCCGCCGCCCAAGGCCGTAGGAAACAGGTGGATGGCAGTGTGCGCAATACCAGCAGCGGCACCAGCGAGAGCGTCGTGGACTACATCGTCGTCACGATCGAGTCTGCTGACGGCACAGCCTTCTACGGTGAGGCATACGCGCCTTTTAGCCCACATTGCACCAGCGCCATTCCCGCAGCAACCCCTGTACGCGTGATGTTGACCCCTCGAAACGCCCAGGACGCCGCAGACCCGCTTTTTCTGCAAGACAACGCGCTGCTGGAGGCGAAGCACCTCGATGACTTTGGGTTTGTGACGATGAGCTGGGAGGTGGCAGTGGTGCCACGGGGCGGGGCGCTGATGGGGACTGAGCCTATGCTTACCTCCTCCTCCTCCTCGCCTCCTAGCGCAGCACCGTTCCCAGTCGGGTTGACGCTACGGGCGACGTGGCTGGCACGCACCGCCGCCTACGTTCGCGGTGCCCATTACACCACATCCGTCGAGTTCGGAGGACAAGACCGCTTTATCTTCTCCAATCCTCAGCAACCGCTCTGCTTGACACTGCACGGCGGGTCGGCCGAGGCGGCGCTGCACCGTGCCGTCTTACACTGCTCTGTCCAGAGCGTTGTCGATCCCACAAAGTCGCATGACGTGGCAGTGCCGCTGCCGCTCCCGCCGCTGACCTCCGCCGCGGCCCGCAACCGGGACGTTCGGTGGACTGCGCCTGTTCGAACTATCAACGGCGTGGACCTCGGCTTACTGCTCGTGACGATGCGAGTGTCCAGCAAGCCGCTCTCCATCGATCCGCCGCGCTGCCCAGACGCGGCGTGCACGCGTGTGAATGACCCCGTTCATCAAGAAGAGTATCAGCACGTGGCAGAGCTCTGGGGAAAGTCACAACCGCCGCAGGTGCCTCCTGGCGCTTATCAGCCCATTGCTTGGGAGTCTCAGGCGCACGTCTTGGAGGCTGCGCAGCGCCAGCGGAAGCGGCAGTGCATCCTGGAAGCGCAACCTACTGCCGAGCATGTGCGCCACATATTCGATGTTCTCATGGGTCGCGCGTCGCTCGACGCCGGGGTGGCGCGTGTGGCGGCAACGTTCAGCAGCAAAAACCCTGCAGAGGTGACAGCCGGAGATCTGCGGGAGATGATGGTAGGCTGCGCCTTTCACGCGGCGCAGCTGTCAGTGCAGGATGCAGCGCGCTTCTGCTTCGTGGCGCTTCGCCGCGACGTCGAGGACGCCGTAGCGGCTGAAGAGGTGCAGTACATTGTGGATCACTGCCTGCTAGAGAAGACGATCGAGATGCCGACCAAAGAGAGAAAGCGATTAGTCACCGACCTGTTCGCCAATGTCGCCACTGTCTCCTACCATGACTTTGCAAAGTACATGTTACACAACTACGCCTTGTGGGCGACACTGGGTGTACCGCTGACTGTGGACGAATCAGCGTCGAACGTGCAACGTCAGCATGCTGCCCTTCTTCACACGCCAGGAGCGGGCGGGGTCGTATTGGACGTCGCCACCCTTCCTCAGCCGTCCCAGGGGTCGATTGGTGCGCCAGTGACAGCGGGAGCGGCAACCGCCACGCAAGGTTCTGCTGTGGCCTTAGCGGCCGCACTCGCTGATCCTGCGTCGTCAGCTGTGTGGCGAACGTTTGTGGTGCGGGTCGCGCAGACGCCTCAGAAGGCGTTCAACGTGACTGCTCACGCGGCAGACCGCATTAGCGATGTCATGGCGATGGTGGAAGGCAGTACCGGCATCAAGGCTGAATGTCAGGAGTGGCGAGTGGTCAGCGGCGGAGCAGAGGGTTTCGGGGTCTCTTCTACTACAGCGCAGAAGTCGCTAGATCCCGCGACGCTAGTAGGCAGCACAACGCTTGGTCTCCCGTCGGCACTGCGCAACGGTCCAGCGCAGTTTACCTCCTCCACCTCTGGCGGCAACACTGCGCAAGAGGTCTGGATCTATGAGGCCGAGGAAACCATCCAAGTGCGCTTTCATGTGAAAGATCGACTGCACAACAAGAAGGACTGGCAGGAGCGGCTGCCGGTGAAGGAGAAGGTGCTGAAGGTACGCGCTGTAGTGCAGCGCAAGACGCTTATCCCACTCTCCCGGTGCACTCTCACACTGAAGCGCAGCAATGGCTTGGTGACGAAGCTGCAGGACCGCCACACGCTCGCTCACTATCATCTTGGGAACGGCGATGTCATCGAGGTCTCGCACGATTAACCGCGCCAGCACCTCCAGTGCGTGTGCGGCGGCCGATACAAATGGCATAAACAGAGGCCACGCGTAGTCGGTGTTATCAAAATAGGGCCGTTTGGGGTGCTTGAATACTCGCGTGCGTGCATCTGTCAGTCAGAGGTACTGATCGCGGCAAGCATCATAGAGGGTGCTGCACGGGAGGCCTGTCGGCGTGGGTGGGGAGCCTGAGTCTTTAGAAAGTCACGTTTTTTTGGTCTTGCGTTGTATGTGTGAGTGTGTGTGGGGGGGGGGGGTTGTGATGCTGTCTCACTAGCGTACACGCGATACATGTAGGCAAGGGACACACAGACGCATACGTGTATATCATCAGTTCCCCGGGGCAGTGGGGGGGCTGCAAGGGGTGCGTGGAAGGATGCATAATGCTATCTAGTCTGGGTCCACATCCGTTTGGTTTATTGTGTGTTAGCTCTCGCTTTTCTTTCCCTTCCGTGGCTCTCTCGCTTTGCCTGTTTGTGCCGCCGCCTGTCTGCCTGCAGGTGACACTACTTCGATTGTTTTTTTGTTCACTTGCGTGCTTTCTTCTTGGAGATGATCTTTTGGTGGCACATTCTGCGCGAATGTGCACGTGTGTGTGTGGGTGTGGATGTACGCCTGAAGCAGCAACAGCACCCGTCGTGGCTTCTAGAGTCCGATGGTGTGTGGTGTGCTATTGCTACTTCTCTTTTTAGCTTCTTAGAGAGAGCGTGCGGACAATGCACCAGGGACGACAGAGCAAAAGGCAAGACGCACGTCAATTCTGCAGGCGCGCACGGGTCTCTGTAGCGGAGACGCGGGTCGATGTGTGCGGCCCACGAAAACGCCCCCACCCCCCCGTTCCACCCGTTTTGTTGTTGTTGTCCTCCCCGGCGCCTGCGCCGTTGGTGGTGGAGAGCGTGTGTGCGTGTGTGTGTGTGTGTGTGTGTGTGTGTGTTTGTGGAAGTGGCACATTCGCTACTCTCCTTCAAGTACAAACCCCACCATAGGCAACAAACGACTAGCGCTTTGATGCCGCCTCCCCCACATATCCCCAGGCATATTCACTAGTGGAAATAGAGCTCTGCTGCAACGGTGTCTTGCGATGGGGCTTCTTACGGGTCTGATGCGGCGCAGAAGTGACTGTCTCATTTGGTGTGGAGCCGTTGAGCAAATAGAAAGGGGAATTTGTGGAGCAGGTCAAACCACCGCACACGCATAACACTCGCCTGGAGTACACGCCAGATCTTTCAGTACGCAAACGTGGCGTATTGTCTTTCCTCTCCTCCCTTCCCACTCACACTGCTGCGGCTTCGTTGCTATTACATGCCTGACGCTCTCTGTCGCACGTGCATCTCCCCTCTACTTCCATTACGCTACTCCAGCCGGCTAATACACAGGCAAATACACCATGCGCCCCCATCCCTTGTAGAGGACCGATCACTTCCAGTCGCTGCCTCGAGCAGTCCTTACTTCCGCCTCTATCTCTCTCCGCCGTGAAGTCTGTTCAAGCCTTTAGTCACCTGCGCCATGCGCGATGTGGTCACCCTCTTTATCGAGGCAAGCGTAGCGAAGGGAGAGTGGAAGGCAGCCCTCAGTGCTCTACAGCTCCCCCGAGACAGTCAAAGCAGTAGCACCAGCGCCGGCTCGCTGCTTGCAGTGGAGACGTCCTCGAACCTCTTCCGTCTCTCCAGCACCCTCTCCAGCAAAGGTGAGTGGATTGCGGCGCTCGCAGTGCTGCGCAGCGCCGCACTGCCATTTGCCGCGCAGGGATGCAAACCGCACTCGTCTGCGTATCTGACAGCGCGCATCCAGGCATACCAGCATGTCCTGAAGGCCTGCTGCAGCGGCAGCCCAGTAGAAGTTCTAGACGACGCCTCAACAATCACACGAGCGACTGTGTCTGCGCGTGGTGTGGACTCGAGTACGGAAGAAATGTCCTTCGAGTGCGTCTTGGCACTGGCCAAGGAAGCGTTTTGTGTGTCCAACAGCGTGCCTGAGCTCTTCGGGCGGAACGAGACGCTGTGTGAAGAACCGGCGGAACGAGACTTGGCGAAGCCGCTCGTTGCCCCTGTAGGACCCACCTCTGTGGGTTCAGATGCTGAAACGGCATGTGTCGAGGACTTGTTGCGATGGTGCCGCGCTGAGCTTCCCCGGCGCCGCTCCCTCACTGGCGTAGCAACATTCGAGCAAACAGAAGCCGCCATACAGCAGCTAACGGAGCTTTCTGCCGTGGCTTTTCGCGCCATCTCAGACATACACACGGCCGTATCACACAAACCATCAAGAGAGCTTGAAAACAAAGCAACCGCACACTCTGACGCCGGTACATCACATACACGAGCCGCCTCGGATGTGCAGCGTGCAGAGGGGGACCTCACAAAGCAACTGGCCAGCAACAGTCGAACCACGGGTGCCTGGGCAACCTCGCTCAACTTTCTGCGGCGAATTCCGGCGGAATGCGTCACCGGGCACCTCTTCACCGCCCTTCTGCGGCATCTCCTCCAGCATCACCGAGGAAGCGAGGTAGAACAGCTGGTGCGGACCTTCGTATTACCTGAAAGGAGTGGCGGCGGCAGCGCGCAAAGCCCCTTTCCAGCCCTGACACACACGCCACCCTCACGTGCCACGTCGAGGGCGCTACGGGCAGACAGTGTCGTGATAAAGACTGTGGCGGAGGTGTGTCACCGGCTTAGATGCAGTGACTTGGCGGCTGCACTTCTTCTCGATACAGAGACACGCGCTGCGATGACGCCGTCGGCAGCTGTGCCATTGGTGATGACGCTGCGTGACGCCGGCGCGTACTCGTCGGTGCTGCTCTGGTGGGAGCTTCTGCGGAAGGAAGAGTCGGTCCTACGCTATCCACTTCTGCGGCACGCGAAGCTCAGCAGCTATGTGGCTTCGTGTGTCTTGCGCAGCACCACCGAAGAGACACAGCAAGCGGCCTCCTCCTCCACAGCGAAAGAGACGCGTGCCAGCCCCGCCCCTCGCTGGACTGGAGAGTGGCACAGTGCGCTGGACGTGTTTCGCGACGCGGAGGCACCAGCACACGATCCTGCCCTCGTCCTACTTTTTCAGCTGCGCCTGCTTCGGCAGGCTGGGCAGTGGAAAGCGGCTGTGCAGCTTTTCAACGCCTTCTGCCAGGCACATCCCAACGTGGTGGACTCCGAGCAGCCTCCCCCCGATCTCGCTGGCCAGAAGCACCATGGCCGACACAACGACCGGCGTCGCTGGCGCACCCGCCGTGAGACCCCCTATCTAGCTCCAGGTAAGGAACGCGTTAGTGCCATGAAGAGCGCATGGGCTGTCCTGACAGAAGAGCGCGCGGAGCAGTGGATACCACCATCCGTGCTTGTCCACCTGCGCAGACAGGGACAAAATGTGCAGTCATGACAGTTGAACACGAGTTGGTGCGGCAGCGTTTTCCTGTTCCCACCAGTCCTTGTCATCCTGAATGTGCGCATCCTCAGCTGACTTTTCCATTTCTTCTGTTCAATGGAGCTCTTTGCGGTGGAGTGCGTCTGCAAGGCGGTCGCCATCTTAGTCAAGGTGGCGGTAGTGTGATGAAGCACACAGTGTAAACACTGCGGGGATATGCAACGTATGCGTTGATCAGAAACAAAAAGGAGGGCACTAGTAGCGCTGATGAACGTGTGTGCCTCAATGGGTCGCAGCAAGCACGCACACGTACACACCATTACAAACAGTTGGACAAAGACCGAATCACTCCCCCTCCTCATACCCTCTACTCCCACCGTTGCGTATGGCGTTTGGGATGCGCACCTATGCGATACAGGCATCTTCCTCCTCATTACCAGCGCTCATAGTTGCTGTTCTCTACTCATCATTTCCTAACCATCCGCGCCCATACCGCTTTCCTCGACCACTGCCTCTCTTCGCACCTCGATCAGCTCTTTAGCACGCGCGATCGCATCACTTTCCGCTGCTTCGGTGCTTGACAACCTTTTCTCCGCTGCCCCCGTGAAAGGAGGGGAACCCTGCAAGAGAAGCGCACACGCGTGCACGTCGAACGGCGTCGGCTTCTGCCTCACTTCACATTGGTTGCATCTCGAGACCCACGTTAGACGGACAAAAGGAGGGAGAGGTTCAGCGCCCACGCAAGTACATTCATATGCACACGAAACCAACACAGGGAACTTCCTGAAACAGGTGAAACGAGGAAGAACAAACAACAGTCCTGCTCCAGCAGAATGCCTTCCTCCAAAGTGTCGGACTGGCTTCTGCTAGACAACAGCCCCCAAGGCGCGAGCAGTACGAGCTCTGGCTCACCGGGCTCTATGAAGCTCAGGGAGATGCCGCCCGCTTCCCTCACAAGCTCTCAGAACGAGCATACGAGTCAGTCTGACACGTCGAACACCTTTGTGGCCACGTCCGGGCAACACCGAGATGTCCACAGCGGAAGCATCAGCGGCAACAGCAACAGTGACAGTGACCTCTACAGCGAAGGCGAAAGCGAGGGCAGCGACAACCTCTTCGAACGCCCCGGTAGCATGGCACTACCAGCATTTCCGCATAGCCGTCAGCGGCATAGAGTACATGAAAGCAGCAGCAGGCGCGGCTCTTTCCAGCCTCCTTCTCTGACCACACAATCAGAGAAACGAGGCGGCGGCGGTAGCAGCAGTAACCTTGCCGCAAAGCGAATAAAGGCCTCTTCCAGCGTCACCTCCGCGTCCTACTTCAGTAACCCCAATGTGAACTCATTTGACATTCGCAACGAAGTCGACTGCTGCCTGAGGTATCTGCGCCACCTTTACAAGACGGTAGAGGAGGACCGGCTGCCGTGGATGACGGACTTCGCTGACATTCAAAAGATGGGGCGGCCACGCAAGATGAAGGAGATTGCCGGGCGGCTCAACCTGAACATCCCGTACTACTCCTCCAACTACGTTGAAATCTTCTACGCTGTCACGATGCCGCTCCTTCTCCTGTACAACAAGCCCTTCTTCATTGTAACCTTTCTAACCATAGTGGTAATCCACTCCATCCGAATGCACAAGAAGAAGACGCACACGTACGGCGATAGCGTGGTGGTGTTGGGCCGACCGATCAGCTACCGAAACCTGGGCCACCTCCTCGTGTTCGCCTTGGTGATGCTGCTCTTCTTCAACGGATTGCGCACCCTGATGTGGGTTCTCCTGCTGAACTTCTGCATCATTGTTCCACATGCACTGATACGCAAGCCCACGTACTTTGATGACGAGGACCTCGAGAAGTGCCGGCCAAAGATGGCACAGTATGCGATCTGTCTGATTATTCTGGTGCTAGCCTACTTGGAGGGTGATACGTCCCACGACGAGGAAGCAGAAAACCGGCGAGCCGTAGAGCGGGAACGAAAGCGAATGGCACAGGTACTGGCGAAGCGCGAGTCAACGGGCTAACTTCTGACTACTGAGGTGATTCTTTGGGTGGCAAGAGCAGCTTATGGGGGTGGCAGAGGAAGAGCTACTCGCCGGCTACACGCGCTACGGCGGCGCCATGCCCCACTGGCATGAAGGAAGCGTCCCCGCTACAGTGTATGTATGCTGTTGCTTTCTCCGTGTACAAGTGTGCTCGCCATTGACCGACTATGTGAAGAGTCTTGTGGCATTTGTGTTCGTAGCTTTGCTGTTGCTCTATATTGTAGATGACGTCCGTTCGAGTGCTTCATATATGTCCTTCACTGCACTGTCTTGCCTCCTCCCCAGTGCGTGTGCACTTTGTACGCACACGTGTCGCGCATCGATGGGCATACTCACCATAACCTGTGTGTTCGTCTTAGCGTGGCGAGCGAGAACTGGGAAGGTGGAGAGAAGGCAGTGGAAGCATCAATGGATAAGCATCAGAGATCGAAAGAGAATGAGTGGTGTGGTTGCAGATGGGGGATTGTGAGGTGGCTCCATCGAAGCATGCTGCTCACTCTATCCTCCTCATGAAAGTACGCTTTGCTGCTCTGGAAGAGCTCTACAAAAGTGACGACGACTTTGTGCGAGGATAAGTGCGTGTGTGTGTGCATTCCTTCTCGCTAGCGTCCTTTCTCTTCCCTGGCTGGCCCGGGGATGCCATCCACCTCCGCTCGTTGCGCTTCCCTTTCATCTTGCCTAATGACGTGGTCCTACACTTTCTGTGCCTCTGGGCGTGCATATATGGGCGCGAGCCCGCCAAAAAATAAAGTGCTGCGGTCACATTCTGCGCAGCTGTGGGTGTACGTCGCAGGCTTGGATAGACTCAAGCAGCAATGGCTGCCGGTGCCTAAGACTTCGCTGTAACAGGGACTCCCTCTACCACTTTCGTCTTCCCTCCTGTACTCTCTTCTTACGTCGAGGTTGCACTTGGTCACGCGTGTCGCGCAGAAGCCCAACCCCTTTCACACCCTGATTTCATCCGGAATGCTTTTCCCATGCATGCAAGGATCTCGATGACGGAGGGGCATATCAGTGCGTGGTATCCAGGGTCCGTTACCCCCACTCAGCGTGGGAAAGCCAAACAACCCCTATCCCTGCTAATGCCGAGACACTTCTGCTGGTGTCAGCGTGGCTCTAACGCATTGCACCTGGGCTCCGCTACCTACTGGTGTCGGAAGCGTGAACCACCCCGAGGGATGCACCAGGCAGCGGCCGGCATATGGGAGGGGTTGTGAGGAAACGTGCGTGGCGAGGGTTGGGTGGAGTTTGGAGCTGAGGCGATGCTCAGATGACTGGGTCGGCGCGTTCTTCTAATGCGCGTCTGCGGCTGCTTCGCACCGCGCGGTGGGCCCCTGACAGGCCGGGGGCAGAGTATCGTTCAGCTTACGTTCTACGACGAAATGAGCACGTTGAATGAAAATAGAGGACCCTTATTTGTTCCCTTTCGCCTTGTACATCTTTCCTGGGACACCAACGGTACGGCGAGATCGAAAGAGGGGAAGACGATGAGGGTTTCTTTTCCGTGTCCAGCGGAAGCGAGATCTTTATTCCGCCTGTCAGTGATGCGTCTAGCTTTCATTCACTTTGAGAAAGGGCCGCAGTAACCTTATGGAAACTGATCTCTCGCCATTTCTACTGCCTGTGTCTTCAGTGCAAGTCCCGCGCATCTGATCCTCTCCAAGTATCCACCCGAGGAAACATGAAGCTAGGCGGACAGGTAGCCCCGCCCTCTCGCCAGCGCAGAAGCGCAGCATATATGCGTATCGATGCTCTTACAGGAAAGACGCTCTCTATTCCTGCTGGTATAGCCTCGCCTTAAGCGACCCGATCGCACACGCGCCAGAAGGTGCGTCGATTGAAGCGGGTATGCTGACCTGCTACTTATGGTCACAGTGTGACTCTCTTTCTCCCTTCCTCCACCACCTCCCTCCCTTCTCCTTCCCCCACGCTGGCGAGGGAAAGAAAGGATTCACCGCACCAACACGCGCACACTTCATCTTTCCCGTAGTGCGCCTCTCTCGATCTTTTTGGTGCTCATCGCTGCCTTTTCCCTTCTCGTGCATCTTTGTTTCTCCGAGGAGCCCTAGCCCCTTCACCTCTCCTCCTGAAGTACACAGATATACGCACTTTGGCCTCGGCGCCCGCCTCTCAATCGCCTCACCTCAGTCCCTCCCCCTTCAACCACAGACTTCTTAGTAACGCCGACATGTTACACTCTAAGACTAACGGCGAGATCGGGAAGCAAGAGATGATAGGTAAGATTTCTTTTGTGGAGGGCTTGGCTGTCGGTCCCGGCGCGGACGGGTCGACTGAAGCACCCGCGGCTCACAGCGCTGCTCTTGCGTATCCCGGGAGCGACGAGCCATTGCCCAGCTATGCCTCCATCATTTTCTCGGGCAGCTCCACCGCTGTCAAGGTGCAGCAGCTGTACCACGTGAGTCGCCAACACGTGATGCGCAACTTCACGACCCTCCGTCCATGGTCGGAGTTCTTCGACACCACGTTCTTCCACTCACCATCCGGAGTGACAGACACCGTGAACCGTCTGAACCGCAACCTCCCCTACTTTTACGCAAACTACTTGGTGCTGTCATTTATCTGCTCCTCCTATATCCTTCTCATCAACCTGCCATTTGCAGTGTACACCGTGATGATGGTGGCATGGTACATGTTCATCCGAAACCGCTCTGCCATAGTGGCCGCTCTCGCCGCCCAAGGTGCCTCTGAAGAAGAGCAGATGGTGTACATCGCAAACCGCCCTTTCACTGTATCGCAGCTGTACCTGATGCTCGTCGTGTTCGGTGTTGTCGGCTTCTACCTCACCGGTGGCAGCTCCGTCATCTTCTGGTTATCGTTGACATCGCTTGGTGTGTCAGTCGGCCATGCATCGATGCGTCGTCCCCCCATCCAAGACTCCGCCTTCGACTTTGTGTAAAGGTGGTAGCCTACCGCATGCGTGCGTAGGCCCGGCACCACCACCACCCTCCATGAAACTGCGTTGGCGATGCGCTGAGGAGAAGAGACGGGGAAGATACTAGATACTGGGACTTTCCCTTTGTGCGCATACAGAGACACGGTGAAAGGTCCCTGGGTCTTGGAGCGTATGTAGCCTTTTTTGGCGGATGTGTGTTGTGTGCACGTGTGTGTAGCAGCTCCACGGCAGGAATTGGACGAAGTGACTCGTAGCTGGAGGTCTTTCGAGCCTGCCTCATGCTGGTTCCTCTTTCTGTCCTTCCGACGCTGAGCCCCCTCACAAAAATGTGTGCGTGTGCCCACGTGTGCATGTCGTTGTAGATCGTACTCTGCACTACTTGTTGGTTGGCTCCTTTTCTTTTTTTTTTGCGGAGGGGGAGGGGGGCGCACTTGTACCATCTCATGTTTTACTTCTCGTGTCTCCATACCGCAATGCCAATGGTAAAGACCTACTGTTCTTTTGGTCGCCGCTGTTGGTCTCTCTTCCTCTATCCCTCCTTCACGCTCATCACCTCTTGTCGATCGCACGTAGGGTACCGTATAGCCCACTCAACCCCCATCTAGTAATGGTTGGCCTCGTTTGCTCTATTTAGCTCTGTGGCGAATTGCATACAGTCACGCTTGCATAGACATCGGCCTTTGGTCACAGACACAGTTGCGCATGCTTCTTTGCGTGGGAATACGTTTCCCTACATGAGTATCGGCGTTTACTCGAGAGGCGCCCCACCTTGGCTTGCCACTCGTCCCAACGGTAGACTCGTGTGAAGACTCGAGAGAGAGAGAGCAACCAAAGGTAGGAATCAAAGCACTCTGTGCGTGCGCGTTCTTAAACGCTCTTCCCGCCTTTCCACTCACCCACCCCACATCACTTGAGGAACGCTTCATGCCGCCACCACCACCTCATGATTCACCGCTACCTCGCGATCGGGCGCCCCTTTTGGCTACTCCTTCTCGGACCCTTTCCATCTTTTTTTCCTTTCACCCCCTACATGACTACAGTGTGAAGTAGCCTGACAGCGTGTGCACACACACGTGCCTTCAATTCAGCTCCACAGCGCCCCGTCCATCCCATCAGTGTCTTTTGTATGGCGTTCCTATCTATCCGTAGCCTCGATTCGGAAACGTGGGAAGCGCACAAAAATGTTGCAGTTAATTACTTTGTTTGTGGTGCTCGAAGTGCAGTAGCATGCGTGTTGCGGTGGACTTAGGTGTCTCTTCGTGTTTCTCCGTCGTTATAATTCAAGCTGCCACAGACGCACGCTTTCGGGCCGTCTCATGGTTGGCGCACTCGTGCATTCCTCCCTACTCCTGTTCCTTGATTATAGCCTACTCCTCCACTGTGGGCACATGTATGTCTCTGGTGCTTTCCACTTCGCGAAAGATGATTCTCTATGCTTCATACTGGCCTTAACGCTACGCGATTCAGACGATATCACTGAGCCACGCACGCACACACACACATACATACATGTGTGTGTGTACTTCAAAATCGTGTACCTTCCTCGGCTGACGTGCTGTTACAGCGCAGGTGAATTCCTCTCTCCGTGGAAACCTACTGCCTACACACGCAAGGGCAAACAGAACAGAGAAGCCAAAGAGAGGGCTCACATTTGCGACAATTGCATCAGCGGTCTCTCTCTCCCCTCTCGTCTCTTTTTCCCTCGCCCCTTCTGCCTCGTGTGCTTTTAGGGGAGTCTCTGCATCGCTCTGCGGCAGTTAACACCGTCCCTTTCAGTCTTTCACGGCCTGACGGACTCTTCTTACAGCTGCTGTAGCGCTGACCCTCATTCTCTCTACCGATTGTTAACTTCAGCTTTATCCCATAGTTAAGAAGAGCGGCCATTCCCTCATCGTTATTTCGTTTGGTTTTCCCCGCCTCGTTTTTTTTTATTTTCCTCCTTTCCTCTCTCGTTTGATTCCGGCTATTCCATCCTGTGGCCCTCCCCCCCCCCCCCCACACACACACACACTTTTTTTTCCGTCGCATCTGTGCGCGAGCGTGCGTGTGGGCCTCCTTTTCACAATGCACCTGCTCTACCAAAAGAGGCCCGACAACGCGCCAGCGCAGAAAATTCTCGCAGCAGCCGCGTACGCGGGAGTGGCGATTACCGCTGAGCCATGTGACGAAAACAAGGCTAGCGCCGATCCTGACTTCCTCAACTACTGCGACCCATGTGGCGAGTACCCTGTGCTCGAGCTCGAAGACAGCTCTGGTGTCTGCGTGTTTGGCGCCAATGCGATCCTGCGCTATGTGGCGCGCATGCAAGATGAGGGGTCGGTGCACCCCTACGGTCGCACACCGTTTGAGGCGAGTCAGGTGGACATGTGGATCGACTTTTCTAGCACGGAGATCGACGCGGCAAACATGCCGTACATCCGTATGGCGTACGAGAAGGACACCAGTGACGTCCCGGCGGACGCCCTGGACAAGGTGAAGGCTGTGTTGGCTGGACTGGAAGAAGTGCTGAGCGTGCGCACCTTTCTCGTTGGCGAGCGCCTGTCCATTGCCGATGTGGCCGTCGCCTTCTCCATCCAGTGGGTGTACCGCTGCAACCGCAAGCATGGCCACACCCTCGCCAAGGAGTACCGTGCCGTGTACCGTCACTACAACACAGTGATGCGCCACCCCAAGATTCTCGCCGTGATGCGCCGGGAGGGCGCAGCACTCGGGCCTTTGCGCAACTAGAGGCAGCGTGTTGGCCTCTCTTTTCCATCCCGCTGCCACAATGTGCAAAACAGGAAAAAACGCATCCTAGACGCGAAAAGGACCCCGGCGGAGAGTGCCTCGTGAGACTGCCTTTTCTTTTTAGCTCACCCCCCCTTCTACCGTGCACCTCTCACCCCCCCCCCGCGCACATCTCTGTGTGTGCGTGTGTGTATGTAGGGGAGGGATTTTTGCCATCAATGGTACATCCATAGAAGTCCCTTACGCCCCTCCCGACCACCATCACCTTCCCCTCTGCCTACTTCTGATTGCGGGGTTTTGCTTGAGAGAGAGGCTGGCCAAGCCCTGTGCATTGTTGTTCCGACTCTTCTGTGTGATTCTGTCGGGCTGTGTGTGTTTCGTTTACTTTTTTTTTCCGATGTTTTGCCTACATTGTTCGACTCTGTTCGTTTTGTTTTTCGTGCATTGTCAGCTTCTTTTTCTCTTTCTGTGCGTGTTTCGTGAGATTGCCCGCGGTGGCAGCGGATGGTCACTGCCTGTGAAGGTTGTTCGCCGCTGATGACATATGAATTGAAGACGCACATGATTCCCTCTGTAGGTGTGCGTATGTCTGTGGATTTCGGTCTGCCTGTTTCTCTCTCTCTCTCTTTGTTTAAGCGTGTGATTTTCATCGAATGACCTCTTTGTGTAACAGCAGTGTTTGCCTGCGTGGCTGTCGCTCTTCGACTTCCCTTTCTCGCTGTACTCAGCATCTATATGGGTGTGGGTGTGTGGGGGAGGGGGGGCGTGTGCGTGTGTGTGTATGCGTGCCTGCGGCCGAAAGCAGCACCTTTGGCTGTTGTTGCGGTGTGGGTTGCGAAACTGGCGAGTCACGGCAGTGTACAAAACGAGCAACCCAAATAAAAGAGACATGCAACAACGGAAGGGTACACCAAAACCCCATCAGTAGCAGCACCCTCCTCTGTGCCTCCTCATCTCCATCATCGTTCTCTTCCTTTATTTGGCGACGGAAACAAGAGTCAGCTGTGCCCAGGCACCTTAGTTTTCCAAGAACTGTTTCCCGCGGTCGATTCTGCGGCGCGCGCATGGTCGGCGAGGAGGAATGAGGCGAATTGCATTTGATGTCTCTCTCCCCAGTAAGCCCTGCCATGCAGATGAAATGAGCTCAACTTGGACACCCCATTTATGACACGCCTACCCACTCTTCTGCCCCCTTCTCTTTCCCTCCCCCCCCCCCTACATTGCGCTCTCTGCCATCTCGTCTCCTTTGTCAGGCACATCGTAACTGGCGTGGTCATTAGCCGTGAAGCACTCGGGCAGTCACGGACATAAACATACTCACACGCGCCATCATCGCACGTGGCTGCTCACATACATGTGGGCCTCTCCCGTTGTCTGCTCAAACATCCTGTTGTATTTCCCTCTCGCTATTGTAGAACTGCTGCTAATCCTGCTCCGTCTCCTCACCAAATCCCCGTCGTGTCGTTGCCATCCACCTAGCACGCTACCCCATCTACCCCTTCACCTCGGCCCGCGCTAAGCGCACATGTATACTTACAACGCTCGCCTGCTGCTGCTGCTGCTTCTACTGCCCCCTCCATTTGCTTTGTTCGGACAACCATAGACGTTTTTCTTTTGCATTCTTCACTTACACAAACACGCATGCGCGTTTGTGGTAGAAAAGAGACAAATCGAGCATGTGATGTGTCGCCGCTGCTGCTGCTGCTCATTGGGAGGGGGAGAGGCGCGTTCTTTTACCGGTAACAAGACGAAGAGAAGGTGCGCGGATTTGCATCAGCTCTTCTTCTTGGTTGGGTGCTCCCAAGACACACCGGGTCGATCGCTCTCTTCTACCCTTCACATGGAAAGAAAACAAAGAGGCGCTCGGTGTATGGTGAGAGCCCCACCCCCAACCGCGTGCGCCTCCAGTCTTTGTGCAGCAATCAGGGCCAACGAGTTTATGCTGCACGCATCGCTACTGGTGTTGAAGTTCTTTTACAACATCATTCCATGCATCACCTGGCTCAGCAATGCGACTCTGGTGCAGTTGGTCTGGTCCACTGCGACGGAAGTTGCACCGCACATTTTCTAACGACACCACGGTGAAAGCCGCCACCCTCTTCATGTACAGTCACGTCGTCTTCTCGGCACCAGTGCTGGCGTGTATGAGTTCCAACTTCAGATTGCCATCGATGCTGTTGCGCGTGGCAGGGCTCATCTTTGCGATGCTACACTTGTTCTCTCCACCACATATGCGCTACGCAGGAGAAAGGTTCAAAGGCTCGGCGACGGGGAAGACACTAGCGTCACGTCTGAGACAGTGAAGACGAGCTTCCCAAAGTCCGCGGAAGTGAAGGGGAACTTGAACGCGAACCGCAGCGCAAGTCTGCGAGGTGAAACAACGACGTTGGCAACCTCAACGAGCGCTTGCCAATGCTTCGGTCAGTCACGAAGTCTGTCAGCGGCGCTGACCGATCTACTCCCCCCCCCCTCCTTTACATTATCGAAGGTATCGCCGACGAGCACGCCGCTGTCCACGCGTGTGCGTGTAAACCACGGCCTGATCGGGGATGGAAAAGCCAAGTTTTCCACCAAGGTTGGTGCTTCCTGTGCGGCTGCCGTGTCGGGGTTAATGGACTCGCTCACGAGTGCTGGCGCACTATCGAAGATCATTTTCATCTTTCCATTCGAGGTGTCGGCATACATTAATCACAGGAGTTTTTCCATGCCGTCCATCCCCAGCACGGCACTCTGTCTCCTCTTCGCCTGCTTGACCCCTATGTTCAATTCAATCACGGGGCCACTCCCTCCTCGTGCCCCTCATTGGTGCGTGTGCTGGATTGGTGGCTAGTCGGATCCTGAGTAAGGTGCTCGGCCCGAAGCACTACAGTATTTGTCTGCTGGCGCTTCTCTTGCCCTCGTCTTCCATCGTTATCAAAAATTAGGGTGTCGATTTAGGTGCTCTTCACGGCTGTGTGTGCAATCGTCATAGTGGCGGCTGCTGTGTACGACCAACGACAGGCAGCTGCCAAGGTGGAGGCGCGTCGCGCCAAGGCAACTGTGCGACGCCCGACAGCACTGCCCCGCTCGCCCTCTCCTCTTCGACGACGATGGCGCGCAGACCCCATGAGGCGGCCACCCCTGGGGGTTGACAAAAGACGAGTCGATCGAGTATCCGTTTCCAGCGGCAAAGGTGGCCGCGGCTGGGAAGCGGCTTGACTCAGCTTCTCCCCCTCTGGCGTTGCGTGCATGCCGTCGGCAAAGGAACCTGAAAAGGCTACGTTGGCGGCGGAGGCAACTATGAATGCAGTGACGACAACGTCGACGCCCTCCCAGCCGCATAGGGTGTGCGCGGAAGCGGTGACGCGGTGAGCGACGGAACAGGATGAAGAGCTGCTGCACCGAGCAGAGCACGGCTTGAGGTGAAGTCTGCACAAGGGGGAGCGCCACCACTCTGTGAGAGCCTTGGTGCTTGTCTCCTCCTCTCCTCATCCTGACTCTGCCTTCTCAGGAGTATGTTCACTACGCCTTCAGAGACGAGAGATGCTACTCATCTTCAGAGCCCACGTCGCCACGATGTGGCACTTCCAGGCACCGTGACTGCTGCATAATGTTACCGTGAGTTAGGTCGGTGTGCATCTCTTGTTGGTGCAGGCATGGAAGAGAGGAGGAAGCACGCGTATCTGCAGGCTCGCGAGCATACATGGAAGGGTGCAAAAAGGAGGGAAAGACGCCTGCGTGCCTGTTTTGTTTTTCCCTCTGCCTCTTCTGCCCATCTGCACGTCAGAGTTGTCAACTATGGTGTTCTCAGTGTTGCGGCAATTGACGGCGCCACCCCCCCCCATTCCCTCCACTCGCTATAGAGAGCGGATATTCCACTGCCAGGATCCAGCCTCCACCCTCTCCTCGAGTCTAACGCCTGCCGCTCTCCCACTGCGGTTTTTTTTTCTCCTTGTCGGCGCAAGAGATGCACGGCTGACGTAGTGCGGCGAATCTCCTACTCGCTTCGTAAGCTTGCACAAGTGATGGTTTCCCCCGGGCTCACGCCAATCCCTCGTTGCGCACAGTAAGACGGAATAGGCCGTTACAGCATCTTTTGTAAGGCATCCCTTTCCCTCATCCCTGTAGCAACTTTCCCGCTACTTCTGCGTGCAGGAAAGCAGACCATAAAGCCAAGTGGTGCCTTTACCCTCACCCTCGTGCAACGGCCTTCGCACCCCCTCAGTGATGTGCGCTTTGAAGACGCCTGTCCCTGACTGTTGCGCATGTCCATGTTCATTCATGTCGGGGTGCGTTTCTCCCTTGAACGCTACACCTTGTCCTCCTTCCGTCCACCCCTCTTGCCTACTCGCGCTCAACACCAGGGACGTGACGACATTACTGGAGCACACTTCACACCTGTGTGCGCCCGCACGTCGCCCTCTACGATGAAGACGGACAAATTGGTGTCTGAAGCAGTTCAGACGTTCCGAGAGGCACAGAACCTACTGCCCACCCTCTATACCCATCTCTTCGCACTGGAGAACATCATGAAGCAGAAAGCCGCACTGGTCGGAGCTGCGCGTCGGCGTGAGCAGTGCTTTGCGAAGGCCCTGCACGCATCGCATTTCCTTTGCATGGATGCGGACACAGAAGAGCGTACACCTCTGGAGGCTATAACGGCAAGCCCCAGTTGCGAGCACACCACCTCTCCAGTGATGACTTCCCCACTGGGGGTCCTGGCGGCGTTTTCGGCTGCCACGGTCCACCACCTTGTTGCTCAGCACCAGCGAGATGTGGAGGAGCTCCTCGGGGTCGTTTCGCGCATCACACAGCAGACTTGGTCGCAGAAGGTAGAGCAGCTCCAATCCAAGATTGCGCGGCTCGAAAGGGGAGACGAAGTTGACAAGGCACTTGGGCATCCTCCGTCAACGAGCGGCACTGCAGCCGCTTCGTCAAGGCCTGCTTCATCCTCGTACTTTGCTACCGCCTCAGAGCTCTCCGTCGCGCTCTACGGCTTTGCAGCCTGCCTGCTGAAGATGGGGAGTGTGTTGCAGGAAACGATGCTGGCACTCCGCAAGGATGCTGGGCTGTCTCTCATGACGCACTCCGCTCCTGGTACATCCGCTCTGTTGATGTCCACCACCACCGACATGGCGAGTCACCTTGCCACCATCCTGGCTCGCGAAGGCAGGAAGGGTGAAATTCTGTCATTGCTACCGATGGATCCCTCTCACTGGGAACCCCTGAAGGAGGCCACGTCAACCTCAAGACTCTTCGACCGGGGAATAGGCGTCGCGGTGGCGCCTCTGCAGCCAGTGCGGCTCGAGGATGCAGTGGGACAGCTCGGGTCCTTCTTGGAGGCACGCTGGAAGAGTTGCTGCGACAGCTACCTTCTTCCCGAATCGCACCTGCTACTCGCCCTTGTTTAGTATCTTTACACAATGATGTGGTGCTAAGCACTACCTGTGTGTATGTGTGTGTGCGCTAGTGTCTGAGGGTAGCTTTTGCTAGACGGGTAGTGCTTACCCCGATGAAACGCGGTTATCCTCGACGCCTCTGCGAGAGTGCGCACATCTCCCACTTGAGAGACATGCAGAGTGACGGCCTAAGAAGCAAAAACACAAACTTCTCAACACCCTCTCCGAGACGCACTCTAAATGCAGACGCAATTTTTGTGAGTCGACTAGCAGCCGTATTCGGTGAGGATATATCTGTAGACACATATACATACGCATATGCACACACTCAGCCTCCCTCTACTTCTCTCCTCATGCCAATGGATCTCCTCATGCCTGGTGCGTTCTACACACGCGCACACTATTCTTCCTCCGTCTCTCCCTTCTCCTTCTTTCTCTTTCCCCTCTCAACCTCAGTCCTTCCCTTCCCTCCCTCCTCCACTCCGGGCCGTGTTAGCAAGCGCGCACCTTTTTTGTGTGTGTGTCTTCATGTTTCTCCCTTGCGTTTCCGTCACCCCTCTTTCTCCTTCTGCGGCTCCAGACTTTTTCTCTTGTGATCGTCTTCACCACCCGGTGCTGTGGAAGGAAAGGCCGTTGCTGTTACTGTTTTATCCCCCCTCTTTCTCCGTCTCTGTGTAGTTTTTTTTTGCTTTTTTTGCTTTTTCAGGCGGTCACCGCGTGTGACTCAGCAGGGCAAGGGGGGGTCGTTGGTACTTTCTGCTTTACCCTTCTTCATTTCTCGCCAACCCTTTACAAGTTTTGTACTGCATCTCATTGCCCTCACCCGCTTGCACGTTCTTGTGTGAGCTATCGTTGTCGGAGTGGGCTGTTTCGCGGTGTGTGTGTGTGTTCTCTCTTATCTCGAACTTGAACTGTCGCGCAGCTCTTGCAACTTCAACTCCTACGCGAGCACAAGTCACTGCCCTGCTTTCCTTTTAGCTGCTTTTCTCTCTTTTTGGTTTCCTTGTCGCTCTCTTCTCACTCTATCGCACTCTGTTTTTCACACCGCACTCCGCTCTCACTTACTCGAGAATAATCACGCCTGTGTGCTTGTCGGTGTGTTCGTGTGTGCGTGTGTGTGTGCGTATTGCATTTGTGTCGTGCCAAAGTGCTTCTACTACACCTCAGTGACACAGCTGAGCCAAAGGCGCAGGAGAGAAAGCCCATCACCTTTTTTCGTTTTCTCGTTGTGCAGACCAGCATAAAACAAAGGCATCTCTCTCTCCCTCTCTCTCTCTTGCTACGGCACCACCCGCGTTCACCCACCGCCGCGGCTTCTTCACCTCACGAAACAGCAGCAGTGCGGATTCTCTTTCAAGAGAAGCACCACCTATTCCCCTCTCCCCCCTCTTTCCAATTTCTTTACTTCTTTGCAGTACTTACACATAAACACGCTCAACTATGGAGAGCGAGCAGACGACCACGCTCCTCGTGTACTTCACCCTGGCGCTGTTCAACTTCGCTTCCAGTATCATTCAGGGTGTCGCAGGTATCGGTGATGCCATTCTGATTCAGGTCCTGTGGCTTCTCGCGTGCAATCTCTCTGATGATTTCAGCAGAACCCCGCTTGGCGACTCACCGGTGCGCGCCGTGGCGCTCATCATGTACGTGCGGCTGCTCTTTATGTCTCCGCTGGTGGTCTATCTCGGCCTTAACGACAGCGTTTTCTCCAAGCAGATGACGATCATGATGGCTGTACCGAGCACCATCTTTGCAATGGTCGGCGTCATCCTGTACACTTGGCTCGATACCGGCACCCTAAAGAAGATCCTCGGTTTCACTTGCTTCTTATTCGCCCTCGTGTACATTGGCATCATGATCTACCGCGTCTGGCGGAAAAAGAGGCAGGTGGAGGAGTTGAAATCGCGAAATGTCAAGCTGGTGGTGGAGGCCGACGCCCTGGCAGAGGAAGCGCAGCTGAGCCGCAAAACGAGTATCGTGAACCTCCACGCCAGCATTGTGCAGAATGTGCCAAACAACAGCATTTTTGCCATGCGCCCCCCTGCCCCTCCCGTCCATGGCGCTCTTAACGTTAGTGCTCTGAGCATGACCTTGCCGCTGAATTCGAGCATGCTGCAGGACTCGGCCATGGCGATACCGAGTAATACGATTATCGCCGAGGGTGTCACAGCCCCAGGGATTGATGCGCGGACTGGCCTGCCAGCTGATACGACTGAGGCTTTCGTCAGTACCATCGGCGGCGAGGTGTTCGTGGGATCCGAGACGCAGGCGCCTCGCGTAAACGAGGAGAATGTGCCGCGACTGACGCCGTCGAAGATCTCACCACTGCGTACCATGACGTTCACTCGTGTCCGCATTAACCGCAACATCGATGCAAACGGGAAGATCAAGATGAGCGCAAAAGTTGGTGCGACTGTGGCGGCGTCGCTTGCGGGTATGATGGCGTCCCTCACCGGCGTGAATGCCCCGCCGCAGATCATCTTCATCCTGATCTTTGATGCCCCGAACTACATTGTACGCGTCAACTTTAGCGCCCAGTCCATCCCCAGTAACATCGTCCGGTTCATCATGGCCGTCTGGAACGGCTCCTTCACCTCAGCCATGGTTCCGCTGATGATCGTCGTGGTCATCTTTGGCTTCGCCGGCGTGTTTGTGGGCAATCGCGTCGGTCGCCTCCTCGGCCCGCAGAGCTTCAACGTGTTCGTGCTGTGCCTGCTTCTTCTCTGCTCACTGGCCATGATGGACAAGTGGCAGAATTTCCTCATCATCTGCACAATCTTGACTGGCATCATCACTATTTCATGCGCCTACCTTGAGAACAAGCACAACAAGCCCCTCATTGAAAAGCAACGGCTGTCGGAGCTCGAGGTGGAGAAGCGGCTGTACGACTGCCTGGAGGAGCTCCAGCGCAGCCACAACAGCTTTGTGCAACCTATGCACTCGGTATCGACCTTCACTGCACTGGTACCCTTCCAGCGCACGAATTATCCGAAGTCGATGCGGAGAGGCGCGAACTTCGACAATGACGATGAGGGTATCGGGGATGAGCGCGAGAAGGACGCCACAGCATCCTCAGCGGCCGTCGCGACTCATGCTGAGCTGGGCTCGGTCAAGGAAAGAAAGAGCATCTCTTCCTACCATTTGCTCGAGCAGCACCGCAGCACTGCCCCACCGCCTGCAGTAGCAGTCGCAAATGGGGGTGAAGAAGTGTCCCCAGCCGCTCCAGCGGCCGCCCATCCGCGCAGCCCCTCAGACAAAGCAGACGAGAGCACCGTTCCGGCGGGCCGTCGCAGCTCCGGCTACCGCTCACCTAGCAGTGACAGTAGTGACAAGGAGTGCAACTACCTCCCTAGCTGGAGTAGAGATATACTGCAGAATGATCAATCCGCTCTGAGCGACCCTGATCCCTCTCTCCCAGAGTGCCAGCCGCCCTCGCTGCGCAGCATGAACAGCAGCGTGTAGAACGTACTCAAAGACCAGGCTGTGATCCGAAAGCGATGAGGCAAAGCTCACCGCTGCGCTGTGGCACTTTTGGGGGAGGGACTACTGCTATGCTCTCCCTGAGGCTACACTCCCCTGCACCGTTGCGTCTCCGTCGAGAAGAAGAATGCCGACCGCCTGCGTGTGCGCGCGTTCCTTTCACTCTCTCTCACTCACTGCATGACGGGAACCTCTGGCTCAGAGGGGGGAGAAGAGGAAGGAAACTCGAAACGCCTCCATGCCCTGTGAGAGAAAAGGGGGGCGCCTTATTAAAGTGGGTTGGAAATAAACACTTTGTGAAAGAGCGATTGAAACATAGATGCCTCCCATAAGGGCAGGCTCAAGAGGAGCGGCGAGTAATACAGGTGCCATGCAGCCATCCCTGTTATACTAGCGCAAACACCCCCCCTCGTCTCTCTCCTCCCCCTCTCACGCAATGCTCCCACCCCTTTTCCTGACATATTTCCTTCTTTTATGTTATCTCTAAGGGCGACTGTGCCCAGGGTTTTTTTTTTTGGAGAGCTCGTTACCCGTCTGCTCCACCTCACTCGGTTGTTTATGATGATGATGATTTTCGGTTTGGGTGCTCATCTGGTTTCCCTCTTTCCCCGTTTCAGCTTTGCTGCCTTGTGTTTCAGTTGTCGATGCATCTTTGTTTAGTCTTTTCGGTTTGGTTTGGTTTCTGTTGTTGCGCGCTATACTCGCCCTACTTCCACATACACACATACGCCTCTATTACAGATCGGAGCTTGACGCTTCTTGCGTAGGCGTATGTATATGTGCGCTCGCTCGAGTGAATGGGAAAGGCTGATTTTTTTTTTTAGCTGTCTCTTTGAAGCTTTCTTTTCCGTCTGTGTATACGTGCGTGCGTGCACAAGGCGGAACCAAAGCTGATAGACAGGAGAGCGAGTGAAACGAGAGACGTAGAGGGGTCCCCTCTCTGCTCGTTCTATTTACCCTCCCCCTCCCCCTCCGATGCTGCGCGAGCAACTAAGAGGACTGCAGAAGATCTCATCGTACGTGCCGGCATTCCCTCAGTGGTTCGTTTGTGTGCCTGCTGAGACTTTCTTTCGTTGTGACCACCAAATTAACGAAAGGTAAAACATTAGCGGCTGACTCTTCTCTCTCTTCTTTTTCCTTGTCCTCCAGCCACACACACACACAGAGAGGGGGAGAGGGAGGCACACGCGCACACCGGTGATACTTGCGAAGATCAACAAGTGTCTCACAGGAGCACCCGACCATCACTGCTCAGAGCGCCACTGCGTACGTGCAGGACCGTATCTCGTCGAGAGCAAGTCTGTGAGTGCGCTTGTGTGTGGAGAGCACCGAGAAGACGACGATCACAATTTGTCTGCAGCCCCTCCTCTCCCCACCTCTTTGCTGAGTATGCGCAGTCAAGGTTCCCAACTGGCCACTGGCATATGTGTCTCGGCTAGGTGCGTCGATCGTTACATGTCTGCGTCTGCGAAGAAGATGGATGTTTTACTGCAAGCGGGTACGGTGGTGTAATGGTGTGCGCAAGGCTGGAACTCGCTGATGTGTCTTCCTTTGGTTTGGCTTTTTACCTTCTTGTGAAAAGATCGAGGTGAGGCGGAGCGAGAGAAGACGAAAGGACAGGGTGGACATGCCTCTCTCTCTCTTTATCTTGAAGACGGTGATGCGGCGGTGTTGTGCTGAGAGGCAAGTTGCGCTCCCATCAATTTCGATGTCATTCCTCTCCCCTTCTCTCTCTCTCTTTGTTCTCTTTTCAGCTGCTTATCCCGCGTTGAAGTTTTGGATGAAGAGCACACATATATGGGCAAAGGGAGAAAAAGTCGTGCGCAGCCCTGCTTGGGCTCGCGCTGGGTCCCCTTTCTTTGTAAAAACGTGTGCTTCTGTTTTGAAGCCTTTAGAAGATTTCTTCGCATTCTCCTGCCCCCCCCTCCTCCTCCTCCTACGGCCCTCTCTTCGATCCTCGGAAAAGCAAGGAGTTCTGGAGATAGTGAGCCGGCGTCCCTCGCGCACTCGCTCGCTATCATGCAGAATAATAGCACTATATACGTTTGCCCTGTCTCCCTCCCCGCTATCCTACACACTCATGCATGTACACGGTGCTCACTCGCTCTTTACCTTCGCATGAGTTTTTTTGTTGCTCTCGTCTTCCCTCTCGCGTACTCCGCAGCTCCATCTGGCGCACTCTACACACATATCCGTCGATCTCAGTATTAGGAAACATAGGCACAGAGAAGACAAAATAAAGCAACAACATCGTACCAACTGGCCACTTACACAACAGAGAAAAAGTACCTCAACTAACACGACGACTTTTCTTATTACCCTCACTCTCATTCTTGCTATTGATATCACCCCTTCCCTTCAGTCTGTGCGCACCTTGGGCACGGGGCGTAACCTCTTTGGTAGGCATAGCACAACCAGCCCTATAAGACCAGCCATTGCGTCGCCCGCGTTTCCCCTCGTCATTTCACGCTTCGCAAAGACACTCCCCACCCCCACTACCTCTGCCCCTCAACCAAATATATACAATCCTCCTCCTCCTCCTCCTCTCCCCCCACCCCTCTTCGCTTTTTTTGATGATGCCGGAGTTCAACCGATACAACCACGAGGACAAAACGACATGGCTGAACGCCGTCGAGAAACCGAAAGCGGCCCTGGAGGCGATCATTGACCCGTCCATTCTCGCGGCAGACTTCTGCCAGCTCGGTGACGAGGTAGCGAGCGTCATTTCACCGGCGGGTGGCGCAGTAGAATGGATTCACGTTGACGTGATGGATGGCCACATGGTGCCAAACATTAGCATCGGCCCCGGCGTCGTCTCCTCGCTGCGCGCGCGCTTTCCGAACGTATTTTTTGACGTTCACTGCATGGTTAGCGACCCCAAACAGTGGGTCCCTGTCATAGCCAAGGCAGGCGGCTCTGGCTACACCTTCCACATTGAAGCAACGGATGACAGCAAGGGTCTTGCGAAGCTCATTCGCGCTCATGGGATGCAGGTCGGTGTGGCGGTGAAGCCGGCAACGAATCTCACCCAAGAGCTGAAGGAACTGATTGAGGGCTGCTACGTGGATCAGGTCCTGGTCATGACTGTGGAGCCTGGATTCGGCGGACAGTCTTTCATGGCAGAGCGACTGTGCTTCATCGCCGAGCTGCGTCACAACTACCCACACCTAAACATTGGCGTCGATGGCGGTATCGGTCCCGGCACGGCGGAGCAGGCAGCCGACGCCGGCGCTAACATCCTAATCGCCGGTACGTCAGTGTTCAAGGCCAGCGACCGCAAGGCGGCCATCGAGGAGCTGCGCGCGTCGGCGAAGAGTGGGATCTCCAAGAACTCGCGGGGTTAAAAGTCGCTACCGAGGACGAGGTAAACTGTGATGTTGTGTTTTTCTTTAATCAACAGGGCCGTTCATGTTCAGCAGACCTGGCAGCGTCACGCATCGTTTAGTTTCTGGAGCGCGTCTTTGATCCTTGACTTCGCCATCGTGATAAGTGCATGTGTGTGTCTCTCTCTCTTCAGCCAGCGACCGAGTGGAGGGGGAGCGGTAGGAAGGCTGCGCGAGTGGAGCATTGCCTGCGTACAAGAAATGATGGGAGAAAAAGCAGTGGTCACGAGCACCCCGCTGAGTCCATTACCCTCCCCCCTTCAGCCCTTCTCTTTCACTCCGTATTGGTTCTCGGTGCTTTTTTTCCCATAGCAGGCACATTATATTCCTTTTACTTCTGCTTTGGACTCCATTCATAAACTCACAGGCACTCACCACCGCCTCCCCTCCCCGTTCGCCCGGCCCTTTTTTTTCTCGCTGTCAGAGCACAGTTCGCTATCCCAGCAACGGATCCTCTCCTTCGCGTCCTTTGGCCCTTCTCTAGTGTTGCTGCCTCTCTTGCTTTGTTGTTGCTTGCTTGCTTGCTTATGTGTTTGCTTTTCTTCTTCTCTTTCCTGTCGAGGCTGATGCTCCGTGTTATGCCAAGACATCCGCAGGTGCGTTCTGCTTTCCGCAGGGAAACAACTACTCTTTCACATTCTCTTCTTCGTCCCACCCACATCAGGCAAGAAAACACACACACACATATATATATATATATAATGGAGTCCCCAAGAAATAGCGTTAAGGTATCACCTTCCTTCCTCATTCCCCTATGTACTCTCTCTCTCTGCACCTCGACTAGTACAGAACTGAAATTTCGGCATCTTACTGAATTTGACCCACCACGAGGAGAACAGGAACAGCCGCAGCGATGGGTGCTAGTGGAAGAAAAAAACGATGCAGCATGGAGGACGGTAAGGGGGGCATGTGATAACTCCGGTCATCCTCTGCTGTCTTTCCCTCCACGCATGTGAGTCATCGTGTGTCTATTATGTGTGTGTGCCTATGCTGTGACGCGTCCCCCTACACGGTGGCATTGTATCTACGTGTACACGGTATTTTACCGAGAGGGCGAGACCCTTAACCGTCTTCTCCGGACTCAATTTGACAAAGAAAACAGAGGGACACAACGAAGGTAGAATAAAAAAGAGAGCCTCAGCGGAAGTGAGCGCTCCCTCCCCCCTCCTCCTCCTCGGCCTGTGCGTTGTGAGAAGAACGACAGCAATGCGCAAAAAGCGAAAGCGGCAGTGGTTAAGGAAGTATCTTCTTCCCGAGCCCTCAACACCCGACTCTCTCTACAGAAGTGTTTATGGGCGTGGCGAATGTGAAGGGGAGGACGGCTAGCAGCTGCAAGACACTTCCCCCCCCCCTCACCCCGCTGTCCCAAGTATGATGAAACAGAAGTGCCAGGGTCGCTGATGTAGACGTACGCCTCTGTGTGTGTGCGTGTGTGTGTGGGGGGGGGGGGGGGTACAAGTGTTTGTGAGCTTTTGGCTTGAGCATTAGTGCCATACCTATTTACCAGCTCCTCTGCAGCCTCTTTCTCCGCGTCGAATGGGCTCTTTACTTCTTTCATTCGATTAACCTCGCTTTCCTTCTTGCGCAAACCACACGTTGACCTACAGGGGCACACTGCCACCTCCCAGCGCGTTCTTTGCTCGTACTCTTTTCCTTCTTCGTTCCGCTACTACTCATGGGGTGCAGGCCCTTGTGTGGGCGTTTGCTGAGCTGCCTCAAGAGAGGAGGTTTGTGGCGAAGCGTGCGGAACGGCAATTATCCCGATGACACGTGGGCGCTAAGCCCTCAGTGCTCAGCCCGACACGCGACCTCGTCGTCGGTCACCCTCAACTTTGCAGCAGCATTCCCTACCACCACAAACCAAGTTTCATCCCTTCATGACGCCTTTGTTTCTCGATTCTCAGCTCAACTTCTCTCGAGTCCGCATCGTGACATCACCCACGTCCCGTACGGAGACTGGTTCGCACTTTACGTTCAAGCGCGCAAGCACTGGCACTCGCTTGAGTCGGCATCTACTTGCGCCACGTCTGCCACCCGTGAGCGGAGAAAGAAGGAAGGGAAGCCAGAACAAACTGAGGCATTCGAAGCACGTGAGCAACGTGCAAAGCAGGCCATCGATGCGCTGCTACTAAGTAGCGTGTTTGCACGTCACTGGACGGAGGTGCAACCATCCACCACGTCGTCGCCATCGCCGCTTTCGACATATCGCTGGTGGTGGCATCGTGACTCTCTCTTCACCACAGCCTCGGCAAATGCTCAAGACGGTGAGGCCGTCTCGCCATCCCTGGAGCTGTGCACGCCAGCCTTTTTGACGGAGCCGCTGCTGGGTGGCAATCACCTGCACCTATGGATGGAGGACATTCGCGCCTCCTCTGGTACGACGGGTGTCAGCCGCTCAGCCCACGACGCTGCAGCGGCGCCGACGGTTATTCTCCCATTCTCTACCTTGTGGGTGGTGAAGCAGAGTGCGTACTGGCGGCCATCCGCGGCACCTGAAGCCGGTGTTGGTGAAAGCAGTGGTGCGGCCAGCAGCAGTCATGAAACACCCGCCTTTACCCTTCAAGAGCGACAGGCCCGCCAAGCACTTCTGCAGTCGGTGGACCAGCTGCTTCAACTGCAGCGCGATACGGTAGAACATCGCAAGGGGACATCGGGGCTTCCTGTGGATCAGCTGCAACACGTGTGTGTCCTCTCGCCCACCCAAGAGTGGGACCTCTTGTGCTGTCTCCCTCGCTACCGGCAGGCGCTGTACAATCCAGCTCGCGCAGCGTCACCCAAAAGCACGATTGTATCGGAGCACTCGGCAGCGGCATGTGTATCGTCACCTCGGTGGCTATCACTGAGCTGCTTGTGTGAAGACACCACCGCGCGACTCGCCTACTGTACGCGCGTGTTGAATTGGCGGTGGCAGCTGAAGTCAAGCACGAACGCAGCAACGACCAAGACCACCCCTGTCACCATCCGGGTCCTCTCGCCTTCGACTGAGCACGCCCACCTCCGCAGTCTTTCTCTCTTCTCGCTGCACGAGCAGTCATGCATGAAAGCCTCACTTCAGCGGCGACACGCTGCTCGGCGGCAGTCCTCATCTGCGGCCTCTGGGGAATCCTTGGGAACGACAGTTCACGAGCAGGCGCGCAAAGGCTGCAGCGACGCGGTGCGGCGGATGTCGCATCGAGAAGAGAACATCCGTCAGTCCTTCTCGGCCCGCTGAAGAAGCCTGTAGAGTGAGTGTTTGCATTTGCACAGCGCCAAGTATGTTTCGGGGGGAGAGTTTCTTTCATAACCCGCAACTGGAGCGGAGCGAGAGAAAAAGACAAGTCTCTCTCTCTCTCCTTCACTTTGTATCACTACATTCCCACGGCACATCTCCTCGAGGAGATGCCCCGTAGTATGGCCAATGCGCCTTGTGTTCTTCATGGTACTCCTAAAACGAGAGAGAAGCGCTGCGGATGAGGGACTGCATACCTTCATGCGATCACTTCACAGGTGGCACAAAAAGATACACGTAAGGGCGCCCACGCACCGAGCGGCATGAATAGAAAGTCGGCGAGGAATACGTATATATATATATATATATATATATGACTATCAGTGGATGCAGAATATTCAATATCTACCGCGTCCTCTGAAGACGATGAGGACCATAACTCCCCCCCTCCCCGTCCTTCACGTATGCTGAGACAGTGGAGGCTGCCGTACTGCAACTCCTACCTTCAGCTACAGGACGAGTAGGTTTGTGGCCTGTGACTCTCCCTCCCATGCCCTCCTTGCTTTTGATGAACAGCCTCTTGCGCTACCTCCTCTTTTTTTCCCTATTCTTCCCTGGTCTCTCCCTCTCCACCGCAGTGCATACGGTGTCTGCACTGCTTCTTTTTACTTTGAGTGCAATCACAGTGATCGTACTTCTGCCAGAGCCTTGCCGTCCGGCTCCGCGACCGGTGTCAAGGCTTGCCCTGCACCAACGATGCCGTCCTCCCCCATGACGGCACAAACAGCACCGGAGGCCGGGAAGAAAAAGGCGACAGCGACCGCTCTTGCACCTGCGGCTCCCTCTCCCCCGTTTGACTTTCACACCGTCACGTGTGTAACGTGGTCAGCTTCGGGTCGGAACATTGGTGTGGGCACAACAGACGGGTTTCTCATCTACAGCACCGAGCCGCTCGTCAGCAACCTGAGTGGTACCTCGACTTCTCAGAGCACCCTCGACCGCTCCGCTGAAGCCGCAGGCCTCCTGGCCGCGGATGTACACAACCCAATGCTTCAAGAAGTCTGCCGCTGCGCGGTGTACGGTGGCGTGGGGTTGCTTACCCTTTACAAGCAGTGCAGTCTCGTAGCCTTCACCGGGGTTCAGCGACGCAGTGCGGCAGCGCGAATACAGCTGGCAGACACCAGTGTGCAGCCCCCGTTGGACTTCTACGCACCTTCCGCGCCGCCGCCATCAGCTGGGGTAGCACTCGCGACACCGCCCGTGCCGCGCTGCAAGCCATGGCCGCCGGAAGAAGATGCGGCGGCTGCGCAGTGGTATGAGCGGTGGCGTGTGTCAGTTTTCGCCAGCAGCTCAGCAGCAACAGCCACCACAGTCAGCACGCTAGCCTTTGTGGTGTGCCCGCCTACAGTGGTGGGGTTGAATTTTTGCCCTCATGCCGTGATCGCAGTGGCGTCTGGGGATCCCAAAATTGTCGGCTCACACACCCTCCATGTGTTCGACCATCACCTACACCCGCTCTACACCCTGTCCGTGTACCCGCCCAGCAGCAACGCATACCTAAAAGATATGGTTGCTATTGCAGCGACCCCGACACTCTCAAACGGAGCTGGAATGATTGTGCAGCGTCTGCGAGTCCTCCTACCAGGAGAGAAGAGGGGTGAGGTTCGACTGCTCACCTTCAAAAAATCAGCACTGACGGCCGCTTCCTTTGAGGAAGCCGCACACGACGACTACACGAACCACCCCGGCAGCTCCTACCGACAAGGCTATGGCGACACGCATCGGCTGGTCGACAAGGTACTTCACCAGGCACCACTGCGTGCGGTCGCCATCACCGAGGACGGCAAAAGCGGTGTGACCATGAGTGAGCAGGGCATGCGCATTCGGGTGCTGGACTTCGTCGGTGACGACAAGATGATCAACCGGCTCACCCTTGATCGAGGCCACCTGCCCGCCGTCGTCGACACTGTCTCGCTCGCCATCGTCTCCGTGCCGCAGGCGCAACCCCTGATGCGGAACGCCGCGACCGCAACGGCATACACCCACGAGCGATGTGGCAGTAACGATAACAACGCCCCTGTTCACGTCAGCGAGACATTGAGCCGGCAGTACCAGCGCCTGACAGAGGTAGTGCATGACATCGTGGTGTGCCTCACAAGCTCCGGCACAACCCACATCTTTGGCTGCGGCCTTCAGCAGGTGCTGTTTTACCACAGTGACAAGACTCTGCTGCCACGGGTTGGCTATCCATACGCCTTTTCTGTATGCCTGCCGCCCCTCCTCGCGAAGGAGGGCGTCGTCTCAATTTTCGTGGCGCGCAGCGACGTGAGCACCTCCGCAGTACACTATCTTCCACGCCACGAACACTGCAACGCCAAGGGAGGGAGAGACGACTGCAGCAACAGCGCGACACATCACTTGCCCGGCGAGTTCTTTGCGTTTCAACTACGGTACCACAGCAGTAGTGCCGCAGCTGCGGCCACAGGTGGAGCGGGCAGCACATCCAAGTGCACGACGCTCGTCCGCTGCACCCTTTCCTCTCCGTGAAGGCAAGCGAGGGAAGTGCTCAAACGTGTGTGGATCTGTGGATCCTTATGCTCCAGTTGCTGCTCTCGCACCGCCGCGCAAAGTGCAAACCGATGATTTGAATTCTTTTGTTTCTCCTTGCTTCCTCCTTTGTATGCGCGTGTTCTGTCGCTGTGATGAGTCTTGCTGCTTGCCTATTGAGTAACTATCATTCTCCGTAGGCATCTACATGTGTCTGTACTTTGCGAAGTAAGAGTAGAGACGTAAAGAGGACGCAAAGGTGTGTGCTTCTTGCTCTTGGCACTCCTTTCCTCCCTCGACCCTCCTCTTCCCGCCGCCCCCCCCCCCCTACACTGTGCCACTCACAGATCTCATACCCACGTTGATTCCTCCGTCTTTCTTTTCTAGATTTCTCCGATCCGTCTCTTTCCGCTACTCGGCTCTTCCTCCTCCCCCCGCCCCGCCCCTTACTCAATCTTCAGCAGCCCTCTATTCTCAGCCCCTTTGCTCCTTTGTCACTGCTCTCAGCACACAGGTCTCTTGTGACTGCGTGTCTTTGCTCAGCCTTTCCACCTGATCTCACATCCTTCTCCCCCTCACTGCACCACTCTTGCATCGCTATGCTCGCATAACTTTGTGTGTGGGAGTGTGGGTGTGTGTGGGAGTGTGGGAGTGTACCCTTCTTTACTCTTTCAACGAAGCAAACAAAAGGGGTACCCGGCGCTAAGAAGCATCACTTGTTGCGCCTTCGGTGTGCAGGTTTGTTTTCATGAGCGACTCTAGACGACGTCTTCCGAGACCTTTCACCTCACTTTTTCGTCATCTCGTCCCGATACGTGGATGTGGGTGTGCGGCTGCACCGTCACCGCTCTCTTTCTCTCTTCACCCTGCCTTTTGGCAACTACGTAGCACGGCTTATAGAGGGTGCCAGTGACCTGCCCTATCCAACTCTGTCCTTTTCCCACACACACACACACACCTCATCCACCTCCCTCGCACAGATGTCAGTGACCACATATTTGCAGGCATTTCATTCTTGTGTAGTTTTCGTCCACCAGGCAATTCCTCCTTTACTTCGTGTATTCCTGTCGTCTTCCTTCGCATTCCTTACGTGCCCCTCCCTCCCCACACACACACACACACGCCCTCGATCCTTCGCCCTTTCTCGCCTCTACACGAGTGCGCCTTGAAAGTGGCAAGATGATTCGCATTGTCACATGGGCGTGGGTCGTGGTGTGGTATATTTGCGGATGGATCGGGCCCTTCAGCATTCTAACGTACCTTATCGCCGTCGTGGCGCAACAGATTGCCTTGCGTTTCCCGCAGGACTTGGCAAAGAAGTACAAGGCGCGTTGGGGTCTCGTGACGGGTTCCAGCAGTGGCATTGGCAAGGCCATAGCAGAGAAACTAGCTAGTCAGGGCATCAACGTCGTGCTTGTGGCCCTGGATGACAAGATGCTGGCGGACACGTTTGCGGAGCTGCAGAAAAAGTATCCCCACGTGCAGTTCCGCAAGGTCGGCGTCAACCTGGGTGCTAAGGACTACGCCTACATGAAGGACATCACTAGCCAGACGGATGACATTGAGGTCGGTCTTGTCTTCAATAATGCCGGCTACATCTGCACCGGGCTCTTCGCGGACACCGATCTCGAGCGCCTGCGCTGCAATCTGGAGTGCAACGCCGGATGCGCCGTGCCCATCACGCACCACTTCCTCCGCAAGATAATCGCACGCAAGTCGAAGGGTCTCATCACCTTCACCTCGTCCGCTTCGTCCTACCTGCCTGGCCCGACGGCCACCATGTACAGTCCCTCCAAGGCCTTCCTCACGAACTTTGCCACCACCATCGCGGCCGAGAACCACAACCTTGGCATCGATGTCGTCGTCATCCACCCGTCCCCGGTGGACACGAACTTCTACAAGAACGAGGGGCCGGCGCTTGATTCGCTCAAGACGGCCCAGAAGGCTGCCGCCTCTCCGATGAACATCGCGGAGCAGATCTTCGCCGCTGCGGGACGCCTCACCGTGTGGGATCAGGGCAGCATGTGCATGGCCTTCCGCATTGTCAACAAGATTCTCGACTTCCAGATTTTCACGGAGCTAATCACCCGGTTCGCTTACATGAACGGCGATCACAGTCGTCTAACGAAAGAGTCGAAGCTGCGCACAGGCAAGCAGTAGAGACGTGTGAAGCAACCGCAGAAGCAGCAGATGCATGTGCACAATGAAAAAAGGCGTGCTTGTGTCACTTGGCGGTGGGGACGGCGAACTCTGAACGCGATCCTGAGAATGAAAAGGATGCTGCGCAGCCACTCGTGTGGTACTCCTACTGTTCCCCCTCTCTATGTGAGCGTGTGAACCTATGTGTGGGTGTGTCGTGACAGGAGGAAAGAGGCACCGGTCACACATCACACAAGCCCACCAGCAGCAGCACGCACACACATACAACAGAATCGTCTACATGTTAACCTCTTTTCTCTCTGTCTGGGCCTGCTGTCTTTCCTAGACTCGCTCCTCTATTTTGCTGTTCGACCGTTCGTGCGAATGGCCGCAAACCTCGGCAACAACGAAGACAACGGAAAAAAGTCTCCGCATACTGGTGCCTTTCAACTCCCCTCCAGCCCCACTTATTTTAGTCGGTATGTGTTAGCGGCAGCAATGGCGTGACTATTTCCCTCCTCTTAAGGCGGAAACTAGCCAATTCAGAAAAAGAGGCATAAGTGTGAAACCGTACAAAATAAAGCGACTGTGGGCGGCATTCAAACGAGTGAAAAAATGGGAGCGAGACTGGGCAATCGTGCTGTTGATCAAAAGAAAAGGCTGAGTTAAAAGAGGTGAAACAGAAAAAGGGCGTATGGGGTGCCACAGCCGCTGTGGGGGCACGCGTGCTGATGAACTAGCAAAAGAGTTGTAGAACAGAGCTTTGATACTCTTTTCTGTCTTCCCCCTCCTCCGCGCCTCTCCCCTCCACCCCCTTTTCACCTCTTCATTCCTCCCGTTGTGGCGGTGGATCTGTGCTGCAGCTGAAGACTGGCGTATTCGTTTCCCTATGTGTGCAAAAAGGAGGAGCACAGAAAGGGGGAAGGGAGCTGCAGCTGCCCTGATGACCGGCACACCTAGTGAGTGCTTGCGGTTGCCCCTTCCCCCCTCACGTCTGCTTGCCGAGATTCAATACTAACGTCTTCCTTCCTCCTTCCTCCTCCTCTCTGACACACGGTGCAGCGCAACGTTACTCTTTTTGGCTCACTGCTGCCGCTTTTGGTGGTGCTGCTGTCTGGGTCGCTCCTGATTGTTCAGTTGCCCTCTCCCTCTCATCCTTTCCTTCTTCGTAGCTCACGTGTTCACATACTCGGCAGTCGTCATGAAATGTACGACCCGTTGGTGCGACACCGGCGGCGTCGTGGCGGCGATGGAGCGCGCGCATCGATACATGCCAAAGCAAACCTTTGTGAGCCGCGCCCCCGCGGATGGCGAAGCAGAGTACCCACACAAACCTCATTACCTTATTCCGGACCTACAGCGGTATGCAGAGCGGCAGCAAGAACACCAACACGCTCACAAGCAGCCTCTGAGCGATTTGGCACAGCTGAATGAACCAGCCATGAGCACCCCTACCGTCACATCAGCAACCCTCGCGTACTTCATTCAGACTGCCAAGAACGCCTTCAAACGCTCCTTGGCGTCCTTTCAGCACCAAGCATTAGCCTCGCAACCTGCAACCCGATCGGCTGCCACCTGCACCGCTACGTGGATGCCACAGTCACCTGTAGGACTGACTGGTGGTGCAAGCCGCTACGAACTCGAGGCAGCCGTGCGCGGCTACAACCCAACAGTCGATCGGGCACTTCTTCAGCAGATCGCCGCTCGGCTTGCGATCGCAAACACACTCCGCATGGCACGTCAGCTTGCTCGCTACCTTCACGAATCTGCAGCTGCGGCACGAGACTGGAAGAATTCAAGCAATGATGATGAACACCAAGTGACCGCCGCGCAGGCGGTGGCACTTCTTCGCCGCGCTGCGGATGTGTGCCGTGCGCACTATGTGCAGAATTCAGCGGACATGCATACAACCTCACGCCCCATGTCGCCAAGTCTCTGGGCGCTGACATCAGCAGCGCGTGAAAGCGCTGGTATTGCAACGCGCCTTCACTACTCCTCCGCTGCTACCACGAGGCATGCACATCGGCGGCGTCGACAGCCTCCTCGCTGTTTCCTCCGCTACACGAGTGATGTGCAGGTGAATGAGGTGCTGCCCAATGGCGCGGTCGTCACCTTCACGCACGCGACGCGGCCTGAGGAAGTTGGGTACCGCGCAGCTCCTGCCAAGGGCAAAGGACGGGAGGGAGGCCCTGGCACCTTTGCAGCAGCTGCTGAGGCGAGAAGAGGTCTGCCTTACTTTTCGGCATCCGTGTCCTTCCGTGAGTCGCTGGAATCGTGTCTCACCTCTTGTCCCTCCAGTGTGTACCTGCACTTCGTGCTGTATCGCCACGGTGTCTCCCTGGCAGCTGCGATTGCCGACATCGTGAAAGCCAGCGAAGGACTCATCTCCGCGCACGACGTCTGCGTTAGCATTCACATGCCAGAGAATGACGAGCACGTTGCTGTGCAGACTTGCAGCATTCGAATGGCACTTCCGATGTCGACGCAGCCTCTCAACGTTGAAGACGCTGTGCAGCACTGTATGCATACCGCCCGCGTCATTCTGCAGCTCAATCTCGCGGGAGGGGCGCCAAGGGTTGCCCTTCAGCTCCTTGCGTGCCACACAGATCCTTGCGGGGAGCAGCACACCGTGTCGCGGGTGCTCGATGAGTCGCCGACGCGGCTGCAGTACGCCCTTCTTCTGCGCGGCTTTGACCAACGTGGAGGCCCCCTAAACCAGCTCGATCACGCCTCCCTGGCGTGCGCCACGTGCGTCCCGAACTACTTCTCCCCTCATCATTTCGGTGCGGCCGCCGTCCCATTCTTCCGCACCTACCACGTCACGGAAGCCCTAGCCAAGCGCCGCTACGCAGACGCGGCTGTCATGATGGCCTGCCTCGAGGTGGAAGCCGTGGCAGAAACGAACAATGAGGTACCACCTTGGTTAGAGCGCGCCCTGCAGCTCTTGTGCTGTGGTGAAGACCGCGAAGGGGTGTGGCAGGCGTGGTGGATTCACGAAGTCCCGGCGGCGATGCGGCGACGCATGGTTTGCGCGAAGAGCGATCTGGTATGGAACGTGCTGGCGAGCTTCCGCCTTCGGGAGCTCGCGATGGCGACGGGCGGACGTCGTGACGTTCTGCTTGCGGCGGCGCCGAAGCCCGGCGACTTTGTCCTCCAACCTGAAGAAGCAAGAGACGGTGGAGCAAGGTCGGAAATCCCCTCGCCGCTAGCACGGAGCGCGTCGGTAACGGTGGTCCACAACCAAGCGCAGGCAGCTCACTACAGTGTTCATGACATCGCGGTACCGCTTGTCTTGGACACAAGCAGTGAATCCGTGGGGTGTGAAAGCCTCGCCGACATCGAAGCGCAGCTTGGGTTTACATCGGACCATTGTCACAGCTCACCTCTGCGTCGCTCACAACGGTCGCGGCAATCGCACACCTCTCCCTCCGCCGTCACGCAGACAAACGAAACAGCGTTTCGCCCGCTCTTGATAGCGGCCACCGGCTACCCTCGCGCCGCTCGGCCGTGGTGCCGATCCTTCCCAGAGCCCCCCGTGGGCCCTGTAGTTGGCCACCCCAAGACAGCACTGGAATGCAACACTACCGTTTTTACCCTCTCCACGGACTTGGATCTGGCGAGCCAGACGGCAGCAGCTCGCGACTACGCTGCCAAGTCACGCGGCCCACGCGCGCGTGTGTGGCCGCTAAGCAAGCGGGGTCGCGCGCTCACGGATCGCCTCCCTGCTGGCCTCATGGCAGTGGCTTCGGCGGATGGATCGTCGTTGCTGAGCAGCGCAAGCGCGGCAAACCATCATGGGTCTCGCTGCCTCGCTATTCATTGCACGCTCCCAGCGCGCCTATCCCTGGCTAACTTTGTTTCGGAGCTGGCGGTGGTAGAGGACCTGCGTGACTCGTGGGTGTAGAAAATGAAGCGGCCACGCACATGCACACGTGCACTTTTGCCGGTTTGCCACGTACACCTACGGGCTGATTCTACGAACACGCAAGGTTTGCGTTCCGTCATGCGATCATGTCTTGTGAAGAAGCGCCGTCCGCCAAACAGTAGGTTTGCCGCGCAAATGAAAAAACGGCGGACGTGTCGCTTTCAGCAACTCCGCAGAGTTTTGCACTGCGGCTTGTACGGCCAGCCTTCCGTCTACGTGCAAAGCTGGTATCAATAACACACACATGCACACACGAAATCCTCTGTCAACACCCGACATTCTTTCCCTCCCCTCTTGCGTGCCCCCTCCCCTGTCCAGATTACCGCCCCCCAGATACCACAGTTACTTTCCCTGTGCTTTATTTGTCTTTCCCCCCTCGATTGCCTAGCGTATAATATGACTGCACATTGACTTGTACTCATGGGCGATTGCGACTGGACTGTGATTCAAAAGGCCGTGGGGGCCGAATGGGACGCCTCTATCATTCCCGCGCTCTCCGCCTACATTGAGGTACCAAACCAGAGCCCCGACTTCGACCCCCATTGGGCGACGAACGGGCTCATGGAGAAGGCGTTCCACATTCTAATCGACTGGGTGAAGGGGCAGAACTTGCTGGGCCTCAGCTACGAGTTCATGGAGGTCGAGGGAAGGACGCCCTTCCTCCTAGTCGAGATAGCTGGGACGGAACGGACCAACAACACCGTCCTCATGTACGGCCACATGGATAAGCAGCCGCCTCTCCGTCCGTGGGCCGAAGGCCTTGATCCGCACAAGGCGGTGATGCGCGATGGCAAGCTGTACGGCCGCGGCGCGGCTGACGACGGCTACGCTATCTTTTCGGCCATTACGTCCGTCTCGGTACTGCAGCGCCACGGCATTCCGCATGGTCGCGTGGTCGTGGTCATTGAGGCGTGCGAGGAATCCGGCAGCTTCGACCTTGACTACTACATGGCGCAGTGCAAGGAGCGCATAGGTAACGTCGACTTGATGGTGTGCCTGGACAGCGGCTCCCTGAACTACGATCAGCTGTGGCTGACGACGTCGTTGCGTGGTGTGACGGGTGGTGTGCTGAACGTGCAGACGCTGACGGAGGCCATGCACAGCGGCGTCGCCGGCGGTGTCGTGCCGGACACATTCCGCATTGCACGCGAATTGCTGGACCGAGTTGAGGATTCGAAGACCGGAACGGTGCTGCTCCCGGAGGCCCACTGCGAGATTCCAGACCACGTTGCCAAGTCCATGGTGTCGATGAAGTCCGTGCCATTCAAGCAGCAGTTTGCCATGGCCGATGGTGTGTCGGCGGAGCCGGGTGACAATGTGGAGCTGGCGCTGCGAAACTTCTGGAAGCCGAGCCTCACCGTGACGGGCGCCAATCTGCCGGAGCCACAGATTGCCGGCAACGTAATTCGGACGCTCACCTCACTGAAGCTGTCCCTCCGCTTGCCGCCGCTGGTGGACTCCGGAAAGGCCACCCAGGCCATGGCCAAGTTGCTCACGACGAACCCGCCGTACGGCGCCAAGGTTTGGTTTGAGCCCGAGGTGCCCGGCGACGGCTGCGCGACCCCAGAGCTGAAGCCGTGGCTTTCGAACGCGCTAAACGAGGGCAGCAAGATGGCGTACGGCAACCCACTGGCGTACCAAGGCATGGGCGGCGCGATACCGTTCATCTCCACGCTCACCAAAATGTACCCGCAAGCGCAGTTCATTGTCACCGGCGTCCTCGGTCCAAAGAGCAACGCGCACGGCCCCAACGAGTTCCTGCACGTCGGGTACGCGAAAGGCCTCACGCTCGCCATCAGCCACGTTGTTGCCGCGCATTTCCTCCTGGCGCCCCGATGATCGCCGGGCAGGCGGGGCCTGCCGCGCCCCCCACCCCGCGGGGAAGACAAACAGGCCCGCACGCCCAGAAAGCCCGGAGGCAACAACGGGCGAGATCCCCCCGCAAAAAGCCCGCGAGGAAACGCCGCCCGGGGAAGAGGGCGCGTCATGGGGGGGGGGGGGGGCAAAAAAAAACGCGCCCCCAAAAGGCCCCCGCCACAAAACGATTGAAAATACGCCAGACAAAGCCGGCAAGCGAAAGAAGACGAGGGCCCCGTAACCACAGGAAACGGGGTCAGCGGAAAAAGGGGATTTCGAAATTCCCAACGACTCAAATTTGTTATGCGTGCCGGTCGCCGCGGGTTCCCACCCCCCTCCCCCGCTGCCGAAAGGGGGAAAATTTACAGCACGGACCCTTGAAGCGAACAGGGTGGGGAAACGGGGGTCTCAAAAATCCGGCACTGTTTTTTCCGGGGGCCCCACCGCCGACCGGAGCACGGCGGGGCAGGCCAACCAAAGAAAAGGGACGAAAAGGCAAGGTGGGAAAGAATTGCATAACTTCTCTATTTATAATTGAACTCTGATAGAGTGTTGGTTGTAGGGCCTGATTATAACTACGCGGCGCTTGTGTCATTCAGTTTTTGGTTTGTGTGCGGTGAATGTGTTGTTGTTCTTTGGGTTCGGTGGTGGCGGCTTAAGTGCTGCTGCAGTCGGCGAAGGCCGAGGCGGATGGCGTTAGAGTTTGACTTGGACTACCGTAAGTTTTGGTTTCGGGTCGCCACACGCTGCTAGGGATGCTGTTTTGTATTGTTGTGCTGCTGCTCGTTTGCTTTGGTGGCGGTGTTATCTTCTTTTGGCTTTGGCTCACCGCAGCTCCGCGGCATTTCCCCCGTCACCTTTGGTAGGGGGGAGTGTGGTTAGCTTTTGGCGGCGCCGCCACCCTTACGTTAGCGAGAATTCTGGCTTGTTTTCATTAATCTCCTGCGTGCCAAAATGGCTTTTTGTGTCTGTGAAATAGCCTGCGCTTTTTTTGTTTCGTTCCTCTTCCTTGTCACGGCAGCGTTTTAGTTTCGAACGGCCTACAAAACACGCGCGGTTGCGCGTGACTTCGATTACCCTGTTTCCATGTTTATAGTGATTTCGATTATCGTGGGTTTCGGTTTTCTTGTGGTTGGGGGTGATTCTGGTGGTGCATTTGCTTTTGCCGGATGCAGGCGTGGGGTGGTCCTGGTGGCTTCGGTGTCTTTCGGTTGTTCTGTGTATGTGGCCTCCCCGGGGCAGGTTTTGGCGCCGTGCGCTTTTGGGGGACCGGGCGCTCGGGGGGGTGCGCTTTGCGGCTTCGCCCGTTTGGGGTGGCGGTGCGCCTCCCGCGTGTGTGTGTTGGGGGCGTTCCTTTGGGCCTGGCGGTGTCTTGGCTGTGGGGCCGGGCCTTCCGGGCCGCTTGTTTTCCGGGGGCGGGGGTTTTTGTGCGCGCGGGGGTCCCGGGGCGCCGCGGCCGGCCGCCGCGGCTTGTGTGGCGGGTTGCCCTTGCTTTTTGCTTTGCTCGCTGTGGGCTGTGGGGGGTGTCGCAGCGCACGGAATCCACGCGCCTTCTGTGGGAAAAGCGAGGGAACGCTGTGGGGGCCTCGGGTGGTCTGGGCGGTGCGCGGGGATTCGGGGAACGTCTTTTGCATAGGGGGGGGGGCGTCCGTGTGTCCTGCCCTGGTGGTCGCATTTTCTTCTGTGCGTGGGGGGGGGGACGGGGGTCGTTGGCTGCGCCCTTCGGTGTTTCTTTGGCCCACCTGCGCGAGCTCTTTTGTCGGGCTTATCTGGGCGGGGTGTGTGGTGTTTTTGCGTGGCGCTTCCGCGGTGGGGGGCTTGGTCGGCTCAGGGCTGGGTGGTGGTGGTGGCCGGTCGCGCGCTTTAAACGCGCGTTGTTTTTTTGGGCGGCCGGCGCGCTTTCCTTTTTCTTAAAGGGGCGCGGCCCCCCCGCCGCCCCGTTCCCCCGCCCGTGCCTGGTCCTGTCCGTTTTTGCCAAGGGGGGTGCGCCCCGAATGCGCCCGGCCAGGTCGGGGAAAACCCCTGGCGGCTCGGGGGGGTTGGGTCCTGCGCGTGCGCCGCGTGCGGGGGTGTCGGCGCGGTGGCCTCCGGGGCGCGCGGGATCGCTGCCGCTTTTTTTTTTTCGGTGGCGGGGTCGGGTGGTTACATGAAGGCTTTGGTCTCTTTCGTTTTCCGGGGATGTGGAAAGGAACGTCGCCCGGAAACTCGCCGGTTGCGTCGGGGTGGCGGGGCCTGCTGGTTTCGAAATCCCCGGGGGTGGGGGGCGGGCGGCGCGTTTTCCGGGGCCGCCCGCCGTTTTTCGCGCGCTGGGGGGCGCCGGGTTGCCCCTGGGGCGGTAGGGGGGGCTCTTGGGGTCATAAGGATTTGGCCCTTTCCGCGGTTAGGGGGGCAAAGGGGGGATTTCCCACGGCGAAATCGAGCCCGGTCTTTGCAAAGGCATCCCCGGGAAACAGGCTGCTTTCTGACACTTTGTGGGTTGAGGGAAAGGTGCATTCGCTTCGAGGAGGCTCGGAAGCGAGCGCCCGATGTGGGGCACTGCCTAGGGAAATCCGAAGTGGACTTACGGGGTTTTCACCCAGCCTTTCCGTTTCATCCTGGACAAAATAGTTAGAAGCGTGACTTGACATGCTCCTCTGGAGTTTTTTCTATCGTTCTTATGCCCACGTGCAATTTGCAGGACGTGGAACCCACGCCAGACGGTGCCAAGGCTTTCGGGATGGAGTTTGCATGGTATTAAATTCGGAGTTTGATCATGTGCTAAGATCCAATAGCGCTTTGGGTAACAACACAGGCAGTGAATAGTGGTCTCTTTTTTCGCATTCTGGTAAGGCCTAAGAATTGAAAAACGGAAGGAGGACCTAGACGGTGGCTTTAAGGGACTTCACATGGACTCGAACAGCTTCCAGAATGACAAATCTGTAATCACCAAGGGTGTGCTGGATGTCACCATTTTAACCATTTGGTAACCACACGCCTGAAGCTATTGGTCGTAAAATGCTTTAGTGATCTTATTTAGTAGCTATGGTTGAAAAAACAGACGCTACCGGTTTGTAACACACACACACACACACACACACACACACACACACACGCACCGTTTCCCCCTATCTCAGAGAAGTAGTGAAGTGTTCGTGCTGACACAGTGCACTGTTTCTCAGTGGAGGAGATATCTTCTTTGTGACGCCCAAAACAGCACAGAAAAAAAGGAGAGGATTTCTCTCCTTTGCTTCCTATTTCCTATGTGGGCTGTCTCGCGGTGAAGAGCAAACCTGTAGAGATTCATCATCTTGGGCTGACGATACGGACTCCATGCCGATTGCTTCTGTTGCGAACTGCAGAAGAAATTGGTTGTTATAAAAGCGAAGAAGAAAAGGCTCTGCCTCGAAACTGGCGCTTTGCTTCTCTTTCCGAACCAATTGAAAGTATCTTTTTTTTTTTTTTACCTAACAGGCATCGGCCAAATATCTCAAGAATAATGGACCTTCTTCCAAAGTATCTCAACGAGTTGCAGGACTCGAACAAAATGAAGAGGTGCGCAGGGTACAAGAAAATACACGATCTTGTCAAGATACAAAAGGGGAAGCTGTCAAAAGACGACGAGTTTTCGATTATTAGGTCATGTCTGAAAGGATTTGAGGATGCCTCGGAGCGTTCACGAGAGGAGGCGGCACAGATAACAATCGAGCTCCTACCAGGTCAAGACGCGAGCATTTTGGACTGGGTTCTTCCTTCTGTCGTCACACGCATTGGAGTCGTGCCAGTTGCTGAAGAGAGCGAGGAGATTAGGCTGCTTCTCCTTCGACTCGGGGCAGCCTGCATGACATACTTTCCGCACGATATCGGAGCGAGGAACTACATCGACTTTTTCCTAGTACTACTAGAGAACTGTTTTCGTGACCCTTTCCCAGACCTCAAGAAGGAAGCGTGCAAGGCAACTTGTCAGCTGTGCTCCATCGAGCCCAAGCAAGTAAAGGCGATTAGTATACCGCTGACAAAAGTTCTAAAAGACTCATGTCTTCTGCACAAGCACAGCGCTGTACGGTGCGAGGCGGCCCAGACGCTGACTGTCTTGTTTCGATGTGGAGCCTCTGAGGCACTGAAAGACGGAAAGAACGACCCCGAGAGCCGGACAATGGCGTCGGAGCTGTTTGTTCTGTGCAACGACCATAGCGAGCCAGTTCGACTAGCAGTCCTCTCAGTTTTGTCATGCGCATTGCTGGATGTCAAGGAGCGGTTGGAGATGCACGCTAAGTACCTACCACATCTCCTGATTCTCGTGACTGATCCATTCGATGCTGTTCGCAACATGGCGCACAAAATTTTGGAGCAGGTCGGACAACTTTACATGATCGACAACGAGGACAATCGGATTGATATGGCGAACAGGCGCATCACTATGAAGGATATTGAATGGTACGGCGATGACGAGTATCCTTCCATGACATTCACAACGCCATCAGCAGAGCACTACGAAATTGTTCAGAGGCGTCCAAGCCTGGGGACTCGCTACGCTGTCGCAGACTCCGTTCGGGGTTTTCTCGAGAAGATTCTTGGGGATATCACCGCTGTTGACTGGGTGATTCCCTTCTCCACTAATAATCGCAAGGTGGTGGCCCTAAAGTTGTTGTGGACAACCATCTACTACTGTGAAAAGTCCTGCGTGCAGTTCACTGAGCGTATTCTTAACGCTGTGTACAAGGCGTTCGCCGACGAAAACGTCGAGGTCAAGCAGGAGGCGACGTTTTGTATTGAGATGCTGGGGAAGTTCCTGGTCCCTGAGCAGTACCTGCCATTTCTTATCGCTAAGCCAGCCGCGAATGCTGACCCGTACGCGGATGTGTCTGTTATCGAAAGATCGCGCAACAAAACTGTGGTGCTCACTTCTCTCGATGATTCGTGCAGGGTGACGCCGACACTGTTCTCGACGGCAGCTGTGACGGTCAAGTGCTCGATTCTGCAAGCGCTAGCGTACCTTATTGAGGGTTCCAAAGAAAAGCTGACCCCGGGTCACTCTACCCTAATCATTCAGGCGTTGACAACAAGCGATTTGATCGAGTGTGAGAACGAGCATCTTCTGACTGCGCTTCTTGCGACACTACAAAAGGTCATTTCAGTCTTTGTAGCAAGGGGATTCATCGCCTCCCCGGAGCGCCCTCACCCGAAGGAGGTGCTCTGCGATCCAAAACAGAGGACACTAGATTCTATTATTCTTCACTCCTTGCTGCGTATCAAGAGTACTGAAATACCTGTGGTTCAACTGAAGGCTGGTGAAGTAATCACAATGCTGTCGACATTGGTGACGGGATCACTTACTGGCATCCATACCCTGCATGTAGGGCGATTGCTGTCACGCTACGGGGCGGCCCTTCCGGTCAGCGCTTTCAGTGATCTGGTACTGAATGCGGACAGCGTCGGGACGCTTGGCAGAGTGCTCACAAACATCTTTGAGTCACGACTTACGGACGTCAACTTTGCAGTCAAGGTAACAGAGGAGCTACGGTACTTTACCGTCCTAGAAAAGCTTCTCTGGTGCAGAACCGAGGCCTTTGGACCAAGCGAGGTCACTGAGCTGCTGCGTGCTGTCGTCCTGCCGTTAGCAACTTTTCAGCCGGGCAACACTGCTCACCTTTTCCGTAAAGTGGCTGTGAACTGCCTGTGTGCTCTCCTCGACCCAGTGTACTGCGATACCCTACAGGAAGAGCTAGTGAAAAACAGCAGCGTCCTATCCACTACGATCATAAACACTTGGTGTGCAGCTTCCGACGCCGACGACGGCGAGATGCGACTTGTTTGCATGTCAGTCCTTGGCGAGGTCTGCCGCTTACCAATGCTGAAAGGAGCTGCGCATGAGATCATTCAATCCGTGCTTCTGCGCTTCGACGATTCAAACGATTTCATACGCTTGCGTACCTCTAACGAGCTGATCCGGCTCCTTGCCGACGACTGGGGCGCGTCACCGTTTATTGTGGAGGAGTTATCAGCACAGGTGGTGCCCCTCGTGAAGAAGATGCTCGTCTACCTGGATGACACGGAGGAGACGATCGGCATCCGACCTTCTTTGGCAGGGGCCTTGAAAAGGTTGGGTGATATTTCGCCGCATATTGTTGTTGACCTAACTCGGTCCGCTCTGGGGCGACACATGGAAAGGTGCTACTGTCAAGACGTCCTAAACTACCTGGAGACTAAGTACTAGGTGTTGCACGGTTCCCGTTTTCTCAGGTTGATTTGTTGAATGTACATAGATTATCAGTGCTGTAGTAAACCGTTAAGAAAGTGAAATGAGAAGGGCTTTCACGTACTGCGACTATTTATTTCTGCCTTCTGATAGATGTTTTCACGACCGTGTTGTGAGGATTTCGGTCTACTGGTGGTTGGAACTAATAGAAGTGCGTGATGCTTCTTTTTCTTTTGGTTGATGTTCCTCTTGCAGCCTGATGATGGAGGACACGTCAGCGTGCGATGATCAGACCCCAGTACCCCCACTGTGTGGGGAAGCCAAGCAGCACCCCTGTCCCCTGCCAATACCAAACCACTCGTGGTGCCGGCAGGGCCAGGTACCACCGATGCGGGGATGTCAGAGCGATGTGTGGCTGCTGATGTTGGCAGTAAGGGCCTGGGTAGCGCTGCGTCGGAGCGACCTGCTGCAGTGAGCACGCTTGTGCCACCCATATGCTGGACGACGTGCCAGCGTGGCTCGAGCGCATCGCCCCCGACCCCTCGCTGCCCACTGGTGTGAGGAGCCTACGCCGCTCCGCGAGATGCGCCAGGCGGTGGCCGGCATATGGGAGCGGCGGTGAGTGCGACCAGCGGGGCGGTGTGGGAGGAGTTTGGGGCTGTGGCGGCGCGGTGCTGCAATGCGTGTCTAGGGCTGCTGCGCACCGCGCGATGGGCCCGTGGCAGGCCGGGGGCAGAGTGGGGATTTGAGCTCGTTTTCTACCGCGGAGAGTGAACACGTGGAAACGAGAAAAATACATTTTTCTGCACTCGTCGCTTATGCTGATATCCTTTGCGTTGACACTTCGTCTTACATGTGCACACATACACGCACGCACTTAGAAACACCAAGCATCTCCTATCTCTCGCTACCTTGTTCACTGACCTTCCGCAGGAAAAAAATGCTCGGCCGTACCTTGCTGTGCGCTCAGCGCAAGATTCCGTTTTACCCGGTCAACCCGAAGAACCCCCTCGTGTTCTTCGACATCTCGATCGGCTCGCAGCCGGCAGGGCGTGTCGAGATGGAGCTCTTCAAGGACGTCGTGCCGAAGACGGCTGAGAACTTCCGCGCGCTGTGCACAGGTGAGAAGGGTGTTGGCCGCTCTGGCAAGCCTCTCTGCTTCAAGGGAAGCCGTTTTCATCGCGTCATTCCCCAGTTCATGTGCCAGGGAGGTGATTTCACTGCCGGCAACGGGACCGGTGGCGAGTCGATTTACGGTCACAAGTTTCCTGATGAGTCTTTTGCAGGACGCGCTGGCAAGCACTTTGGCCCGGGCACGCTTTCAATGGCCAACGCCGGCCCTAACACAAACGGCTCTCAGTTCTTCATCTGCACCGCACCCACTGACTGGCTAGACGGAAAGCACGTTGTATTCGGCCAGGTCACCAAGGGCTACGACATCATCACCAAGGTGGAGACATATGGCAGTCAGTCTGGTGCTACCCGCCAGCCCATCACGGTCACAGACTGTGGTGAAATCAAGCAAGAGTAGGCAAACCATACCGTTGGCGCTACACATGAGACGTGCTCAGATAGGTGTGGTGGCGGTGGCTCGAGAGTTTTCTTTTCAATATCTAGCACTACTCGATTTCACATATAACATACTCTAGTAATTTCTCTATTGGGTTTAACGAATGAGAGAAAAAGGACGAGAGATGATCAACACTGCACTTTCTAACGACGTCGGGGACACGGAGTCCCTTGGTCGGCGCGACTGCTCTCTGACTCTGTATACTTGCGTGCGCATCTCCTGTCAAGTTATCAATGGCGGTCATTCATGTGGGACGTAGAGCTTTCGTGTGCTTGTTTTCTTACCATACACGTTTCTCGTCAGGTCTCGCTCTCATGCGTCCTTGGTTTTCCCCTTCCTCGGTTTTCGTTTTTTCATGTCAGTTCTTATGCTTAGCTGAGGCGGTGTACTGTTACCACACAAAAGATGAAAACAGATCGTAATACAGAGCGAATAAATATCGAGGTTGCGGCGGAGGAGGTTACGGAGGCTAAGCAGTACCTCATTGATCTCGATCGCCGAAAGAACCAGTATCGCGAGGCGCAACGGAAAATAATTACAAAACGACCCGAGGAGGACTTGTGGATACTGAGCGGCGGCTCTACGTTTGTGTCGTGCGAGTTGAGCCATTCTGATACGCTCAAGTACTTTGAATGGCGTTTACAGCAGTGCGATAATGAGATCGAGGAGGCACGAGAGGACTTAAAGCTGAAGGTGGCAGCACTGGCGGAGTTGGAGGGAGCTGACAGTGCATTGGCGCGCCTTTATGAAGGGTTCGATCTGAAGGGAGTGTCGTGAAGACGGTCGATGCGCAGGGCCTGCGGAGGTTGCGAAAAAAGCTCACAGATGCTGCTTTACAAGTTTGCTAACTTTCGATTGAAATTTTTTCATCTCGACTGAGGAACACTGGAAGGAAGAGTAACACGACACACCACCGTTGCTGGTGGAGCTTGCCATAAAAGAGAATGCCGCTGCACCCCAAGCACTTCCAAAGTGCTGTAATGAGCTTAACAGCTGTTCTATCTCCAACTGCTACTTCTCCTTTCTTTCTTCTACAGATTTCTTTTTCTCTTTTCTGTGTTTTCATACGTCTGCCAAAGCCTCCAGGCTGCTCCGCGCTGCTACATGGCATTCCAGTTTCCACGCGGTGCCGAGCTTCTCTTTGTCACTCAGTATCTGCAGCAGTTCGATGACACTGTCAAGTTCAAGCTGAGGCGTGAAGGCCAACGCACCATGCTGGAGGTTTCCACCGTCAACATCCCTCCATTCAGCTACACCACGGTAGCCTTTGCCGATGAGTCTGAGAGACCGCAAAAGATTGCCGCAGCGGAACCGCAAACGACGTCGTGGGCCGTAAACGCTGCCTTTTTCACTAATGTTCTCACTTGCTTTAACGGTCTTTCTCCCATAGTTCTCGAGGTCGCAGATGATCTCACATGCGTTCTTCTCTATCAGAAAAAGGAAGATAACACTGGCGTGCACGTAGCGCAGGTTGGGGCGCTCCACGACCTCGGACCGAGGCTCCTGGTCGATCACGATGTGAGGGTTCTATACACCATTGCTGACATTCAAAACTTTAGCGGGATTGTCCGCTCTGTCTGTGCTTGGGGCGACGAGCGATGTGACGTGTTTCTTCGACGCGTTTCGTCGACGAAGTGCCAGCTGGTTATGAGAACGAGCACGGTCACTTCGTCACTGCAGCTCTCGTTGGGTGAGGACAATGGTGTATTCAAGCACCTGGAAGGATCGGCCCGCTGCACCGATTTGCAGGAGTACTCGCGCCTCTGCACACGAATGGCGAAGCTAGCGGATAAGACTTCGCTCATGCTGGGGTTTGGCTCTGACGGGATTTCCCTCTTTCGATTTGAGTGGTTTACTGAGCGGGGCAGCCGCACTGCTAATTTGTTCTTCTGCGCCTCCTAGGCTGGCTTTTCCCCTGGCGGTGGATCCCTTCGCCGTCCTCCCTTTGTGTCCTATTGCTTTTCCTAGAGTCTTGTACTATTCTCGAAAGTGAAAGGTCTATTCTGGATAAACCAAAAAATAAAAAGTAGCCCTGTCGCATTCTTTGATCGGCTTCTGGGTAGTGCAAGAAAGAAACCCCTGCCCACGTTCACAGAGAATCGAACGACGGCATCGATACCAGGAGGCGAATGTACTACATGTATGACTCTCTACATCCACCTTTCCCCCCTTCGCTCTGCTCTCTGAATTTGAAGTGACAGATGTTCTAATTACTTGGGCCTCTTGCATGCATAATTTGCATTAAGCAATAAGTTACTGATGCAGGGAAAACCGCTTGCGGTTCAACTAGGAGACACGCACGGCGTGGTTGTCTACCACGCCAAGACGCTAGCTCCCGAGAAGCTATGCGCGGCGTTTGAGAAATATGGCAAGACAAGCGTTCTTCACGGCTTCGTGCTCACTGACGGCAACTACGCCACCGTCGTCTTCTTTGCGGAGCCGCTGATCTGTGCGACTTGCTACGCGTCGCTCTCGAGGCTAGCACAGGGGCCCGAGAACATTGGTATTGTCGATGTCGGATGGATTCACGAAAACGGTGTTGACGCTTTTGCGAAGCGACCCTACGTGAGACACAAGTACGCTCCTGCTGTCTCCACCGTAGACGCTGGCGTCTCTGAGTCCAACGGTTACTTGGTTGCGTATTGGAAAGGTGTGGCGGAAGCCGACCGGTGCGAGATCGCTCAAATGGCGCACTCGTCGGCCATCGAGGTTTTTGAGGACAGCAAAGAAGGTGGCCGGTTGTTTCTGCGCTTTCGCTCCGAGGATGCCGCTGACGCCTTCCATTCTGAAGTACTGTTGAAATTCACTGCAATGAGGCGGTCCCTCTCGTATGCCGACGCCACCGACTTCTTGCTTGCCAAGGGAGTGGTATGAGCAGAAACTCCAACGACAAAGCGTACCTACACACACACATACAGACACATACAAAAAGAGTTTCATTGCAAGTCTTTCGGATTGTCTGGAGTCTCTTTCTTTCTCCCTCGTGCAGAGTCGTGCATTTCCACTACGGGTGCATGCGCATAGGGGAGGGCGTAGAAGAGTGGGAAAGGAGTATATGGATAGGGGCTGGTGATAACATTTTCCAACCTTTGCATGCACTTTCCGAAGAATGAGATAAGGTATCTATGAATGAGTCAGGCTGCGCGGCGCTGTGGCACCCTTCAACTCCTCTATGTTTCCACTACTACCTTGTTTACTCGACACGTTTCTTCATAGTAATTTGCTGTATTTTCTCTCTAAAGGTACTTGTAGCAAAGTACTGTGGCCTAAAGGGAATCTGCACGATGGGGCTGCATCGCGTTGCGCAAGTTTCCGACTTCTTCTTCCCCGGGTTTGGTGGGGTGGAGGTGCACATCTACAATTTAGCCCTGTGCCTGATGCGGAGAGGGCACAAGATCATCATAATCACCCGTGCTTACGGAGACCGCGTTGGGATTCGTTATTACACAAATGGACTGAAGGTGTATTATCTGCCAATACTGGCGGCAAAGCTGCCTCCCGGCTCCGTGACGCTGCCGACGTGGCTCGGTGCGTTTCCGATGCTGCGCACTATCTTCATTCGTGAGCGCATCACTGTCGTACATGGCCACCAGACCACTTCCAATCTTTGCCACGAGGCGTTATTTCATGCTGGCACCATGGGGATCAAGACGTGCTTCACTGACCACTCGCTCTTTGGGTTTGCCGATGCGGCATCCATCAACATCAACAAAGTGCTCGTATGGAGTCTACGTACAGTTGACCAGGTTATTTGTGTCAGCAACACTTCCCGCGAGAACACCGTGCTGCGCGCACGGATCTCACCGCAGCGGGCAAGCGTAATCCCGAACGCCACTGACACCACCACCTTCACCCCTCCGGACGATCTCAAATACAAGTCTTGGGCATCGAAGATTGACAAGGAGGGGTTGACTATTGTAATCATCACCCGGCTTGTATATCGCAAAGGTGCGGACCTCTTTGTCGATGTCATTCCTGAAGTCTGTCGGCGTCATCCGGATATTAAGTGGGTGATCGGCGGCGATGGACCACGTCGCGCGCAACTCGAGCAGATGATTGAGCGACACAATTTAATGGGCCGGGTGAAAATGCTCGGTGCGCTAAAGCACTCTGACGTAAAGAGGGTTTTGAACCAGGGTCAGATCTTCCTGAATTGCAGTCTGACAGAGGCATTTTGCATTGCGCTCGTTGAGGCAGCATCGTGCGGTTTACTGTGCGTGTCGACAAAAGTTGGAGGTGTCCCAGAAGTTCTCCCGCCGCCAATGTTGCTTCTGGCGGATGCCGACCCGTCATCTATCATGGCCGCCTTGGAGGAAGCCATCAGCAACGTGCCGCACCACTCACCATGGACACTGCACGACAACTGCAAGCAGTTCTATAGGTGGGACTGGGTGGCGGAGCGCACCGAACGCGTCTACGACCGCATTATGGAAATGCCGGCGCTGTCCTTGTACGAACGGCTGATGAGCTACGCATCTGTCGGGCCTCTGTTTGGGCTCGTGTGCTGGATGCTCTGCTCCTTGGATTGGATTCTGTATAGATTGATGGAGTACTGGATTCCAGCAGAAACTATTGACATTGCGCCAGATTTTCCCATGTCCTCCTATCTTCGCAACAAGGAGAAGATTATGAAGAAGGGAGAGTAGATGGAGGCTGTGATCTTGCTTTTTTTTTCCTTTGCGCGCTAGCTGTTTGTCTTCTCAATTTCTGCGGCATTTTGATACAACTTCGCTGATTGCACATTGGTGTGTGTGGTCCTTACACCTCTAGGCACGTAAATTCGTTCTATTTTTCTGCTTCCTTGAAAACCCTTGCACATCTTCAGAGGGATATTACGTATATCCTTATTTGCAGACTTGTCTTTCCCCGTGTGGATGTGGGCGGTGTGCGATGACTACATCCCTGCCCAGCTACAGCAGGTAGTGTGATCTTCATTTTGTGTCTGCTCTTGACGGACTATTCGCGACAATCAACACATCTGCGCACCTTTTAAATTCTATTCTATTTGAATTCCTCTCCTCATTGACACTCACGCAAACCTCATGCTACACAATCCCACTCTTGTAGAGAGCATTGTGTCTCTGACGACTTCATTTCCGGTGCTCACAATATTCACAGATTTCGGTTTGTTTTCTTCGCTTAAACCCTAAAGAAAACAACAAAATAAGCACAAATCATGTTGACAAATAGGCAAGATGAAAAGTTGCTGACGAATCCGCGGGAGTTCCCGGATGAACGAACGCCGAACTTCATCCTCAAGGCAAAGAATGGGCACTTTCACTTCTTGATGACGGAGCCGGATGTGTCCAAGAACTACCTGTGGTACATGTCAGAGCCTAAGCTCGTCGCAGTTCCAGAGCTTGAGGCGGAGATGCGGGTTCCAGGACGTCGCTGGTACGCGACAGACAAGGCTGGCTTTGAGCTGCAGAAGAGGAACAACGCCGTCGCGACTGAGGGTGAGCCGTATGTCTGCCTGCACAACATTAAGAGACCCGAGCTGTACTGGTTCGGTAAGCGTCACGCAGAACCGCCGGTGGAGAAGGTGGCATTGGTGATTTCCGTCGGGGAGCTTTACTTGAAGAGCGCTATTCATCGCAAGCGGCTGGTCCGTGCGCTGATGGACAATATGCGTCGTGTTCTTAAGAACCCGCAGGTCTTCCGCAACGGTGACACGCTGATTGAGGTGCGCAAGGAGGTGCCCACGAAGGAGCAGCTGAAGCTGCTTGCACTGCTGCCCGGTATTGCCAAGATTTACGAGGGCTCTCAGGAGAAGGGGGAACGTAAAGGTGACCCTCGCGGCGCGTTCATCTGCGCTGGCGCGCAGGGCATCCCCATCACAGCCAATCAGCGCGTCCTCGCTCTTATCAGTGGCGGTATCGACAGCCCAGTGGCAGCGTATCGGATGATGACGCGCGGCTGCCTCGTCAATGGGGTTCACTTTCTCAACAGCACAAACGACACAGCTTCCGTCATGGAGAAGAACCGGCGCATCTGCGAGCGTCTGTCAAGCGTGCAGGGCCGCTTTGACATGCACTACGTGGACATTAGCACGCTTCAGTCGCAGATCGTGGCGAATGCGCCCAACCACAACCGTACCTTAATCTACAAGTGGTTCATGCTGTCACTTGCAGCCGGATTTGATGACTCGAGCTTCATTGTCACTGGCGACTCTGCTGGGCAGGTGGCATCACAGACGGTACACAACATCAGCACGCTGTACCCCACAATTTGCAAGGCCGTTATCGCCCCTCTGATTGGTGTGACAAAGAACTTCATCATCGACGAGGCACGTAAGATCAACACCTTTGACTTTTCCATCCAGGAGGGCGCGGACTGCTGCCAGTACATGATGTGCAAATCCGGTGCAAACCTGATGATGGGTCGCCGAACTCTCGATGCGTGTGTACGCCGCATCAAACTGACTGAGCTCAAGGTGATGAAAGAGGTGTACCACGACGGGGAGCTGTGCGAGTCGTCCGAGTTCATATACTATCCCCAGTCTGGCATGCGCGCGTCGAACAATACATCAGTACCATCCCCGCTGGTGCCGGATGCTTCGAACGAGGACGATGCGCACGACGTGGTGTACTTCGACGCCGCTGCCGGAACCAAGATTGCAAAGGAGGTCACTATGGCCATGCTGCGGGCTCCTCACGGGAATCCGAATAGCATGCACATGAGCGGCCGAGAGGCTCGCATGGCAGTGGAGAAGGTACGTAGTCAGCTCGCAAAGGTGATGCATGTGCCAGCGAACGACATCATTTTTACATCAGGTGGGACGGAGTCGAATCACATTGCGCTGAACGGCTACCACGTTGTGCGCGAGCCCTGGTCGCACGCCTCGACGACCGGGAATTCGAATATTCCTGCCGGGACCACCGTGGTGAAGGTGGTGGATCTTGTAAACCACGAGACGGGCAGCATTAATCGCAACCTGACTCGCCCCGAGGGCGGCCGCCTACACGTTGACGCAAGCCAAGGTCTGCTTAAGGTCGACTTTGGGTCACTTGACCTCAGCGAAGTCGATTCCATCACGGTAACGGCGCACAAGATCAACGGACCCGTAGGGGTCGGTGCGGTGTACCTGCGCGACCTGACCTGCAACAAGCTCTTCAGTGGCGGTTCGCAAGAGAAGGGCATCCGTCCGGGGACGGAGAACGTTCCTGCGATCGTTGGCTTCGGTGTGGCTCTAGGCCTCGACCGCAGCCACTCGATTCATAAGAAAATTGATGCTCTCATGACGCAGGAGCTGGAGAAGATGGGTTGTGAGGTTAACCGTCGCGGCGAGGTCAGCGGCTACATCGTGCACGCCACTCTTCCCACGGGCTACAGCAACACAGATGTGGTGTCACGTCTCTCCACCCAGTACCATGTCGAGATAGGCACCGGGTCTGCGTGCAAGACGAATGAGGTGAACACCACCGTCTACGACACACTCGGGAAGACACCTGCACCGACACGCTCCATTCGCATCAGCTGGGACTCTTTTGCCACTTTGAGCGACGCGGAGCGTGTTTTGAGCGCTCTGAAGAATGTTCTTGAGGAGATCAAGCTGAAGAGGTAGCTTGCTAGTGTATCCCCTAGACAACCACACATACGCACACGTACATATTTCTTCACCTGCTTTCGCATTCTATGTTTTTTTCCCTTAATGTAAGTGCTAGGGCTACTAGCTCGCTGTGTGCGCCGCTCATTTCAGTTCATCTTTGGACATTGTGAATTGGAGCACAAGTACAAAGTTGGCAAACTGGCAAAATCGGCGATGTCAGCTGCATGGATTACAGATTTGGTCACCGGTTTCAGACGCCATGCCGATATACACGCTAAACTGTAATACGCGATGCGATGCTCTACGACAAGAGGTAGCTGGCGACAATTGTTCTACACCAGAAAAGCACGGATTTTGGGCTTATGAGACGGCAGGAGACCATCTTCGCTCAGCTCCGCACGGCCACCTATCCGTGCTTTGGATTCCTGCAGCGGCAGGTAGCTGGTGGTGACAACATGAAGTGCAGATGGTGTGCTGATCACTACGCCGCCTAGCTCTGTGGTGTTTCCACTCCCGCCTGTGTTTTCTATGGGGATGTCCGACTCGACGTTGCGCCAGGAATTCTACGCGAGACTCGCAGATCGCTCGAAGTTCACAGCACACCTCACCTGACTCCATTATCGTGCACACAGTGATGTGGCTACGCACATCTCCCTCGCGCTGCGTGGGCTTCCCCCGCCGGGTGTCTCTCGCTGTCCTCTGTGTCCCTTCAGAGCGGTAAGCTATGAGGTCTTTGTGCGCTGGCACATGCTTATGCACGGGCCCTTTCTGCCACAGACTCATGCCAACGCTCCATCTGTCGCTGCACATGCGAGCAAGCCATCCAACTACTCTCGCCCCCAACGCGTAGAATCGACAGGAATGGAAGATGCAGACAAGGAATCCCCAGACAACAACATACTGAAACAAGCGGCATGATGCTAAAATGCGAGCACTGTGCGCATGCGCTTTCAAGCACAGGTGGGATGGTATACCGTATCCAAACAAAGCATACAGAGGGCAGAAGAGCATACGTGATGGACAAACAAGACGTGAGGAGATCCATACCCACCAACCTCAAAGTACATGCGTATGACGCATGCTGCGTTTCCTGCATCCCACTGGGTGGGTTGATGAGGCACAGATGCCGGGTGCATGGAGAGAGCACCCCGAATTGCACCATCGAGTTCTCCAGACATCAGTGTGAGGAGCCACTACACCAGACTATGAAATACCAGGGCTAGAAGCGACTAGGAGGAGGACGACATGCAGGCAGGCTGCAGGGTCTGAGAGAACCCTGGCGTGAGGCTGGCCGACTTCTTCCTTGAGTTCATCCTGTATGCATCCAGACTACCCCCTACTACCTTCCCGACAGCCGCCACCACTTTTCCCTCAAACAGGACCCTGGACACGTCCCGCTCGGATCAAGGCATTCTATCCACCTAGCACCATCGGGCGCCGATCGCGCAGGACACAGACAAAGAAGGGGTGAGGAAGGACGAGAAGAAGCTGTGAGATGCATGGTCCAATTTGACGGCAGGCGCCTCGTCTTAGCCCGAATTTAGCCGTGGTGCAGCAGCAGTAGGAGAGCTGTGACTGTATGAGTGTGTCTTCTGACTTGCTTGTGGGACAACGACACGTTTTTAAAAAAAAAAACTCCTCTGCCATCCCTGATGATGGACGACGTACCAGCGTGGCTCGAGCGCATCGCCCCCGACCCCTCGCTGCCCACTGGTGTGAGGAGCCTGCGCCGCCCCGCGAGATGCACCAGGCGGCGGCTGGCATATGGGAGCGGCGGTGGTGCGACCAGCGGGGTGGTGTGGGAGGAGTTTGGGGCTGTGGCGGCGCGGTACTGCAATGCGTGTCTAGGGCTGCTTCGCACCGCGCGATGGGCCCGTGGCAGGCCGGGGGCAGAGTGGGGATTTGAACTCATTTTCTACAGAATGAAGGCACTAAAACATGTGTGTCAGTTTGCTACGAATTTGACGACAATGGAACGGCCAAGAAGGTGTCTCGTCAGAGGTATGCGGCTGTGAAAGGCAGCACATTTTCTTTGTTTTGCATTACTGCACCCTGAGCGTTGCTTTTTGTGCAGTGCTAGATGAGCAACGGACTCATCTTTTCTGATTGTGTGACCCTAATGTATGTCCCGTACCTGCGGATGAGAATGGTAGCTGTCATGTCACAGTGAGCATCCCCTCTAGAATCACTCGTTTCTCTCAGAACTAGCGCCCCTCATCCTTCTTTCCTTTGCCTAATACATCTCCGTAGTGTGCTCGAAAAGGAGGCTTCAAAAACCAAATGAAGCAGATTTCATTTCGAATGATTGACAGGCTGTGTACGCAACTTCTTCAAGAGAAGCATGACACTTCGAGGGTTGATAAGCTCATGGCTGGCGGTATTCGTCAGGGTATTGTCGACAAGGACACGCTGCCCCTCATAATTCAGAAGACTGCCGTGACTCACGGGGAGTGGTGTCTGGCGCTACGCGTGCTGCAGAGCCAGCATCTAGACGCGCATCGTGTTCGGAGAGATCACAACATCTGGGCCATCGTGGACAGGGGAGTGCCAGACAATGCTGCCAGCAGAAACGCTGCTCGAAAGGCGCTGCAGGCAATCTACGGTTCGCAACTTCGAAAACAGACCTCACCTCTGATCCGCTAGCTATCACCATTCGCTGCTCCTACGCTGTTTACGACACCCACTAGAAGTACAGTGTAACACATCATCTTGTGGTCTCTATTCCTGCTTCCTATGGTGTACTGCCCTTTATTGATAACGTACTACAGTGATCGACTCTCTTCCTAGCTGTCTGGGGCAGCGCACGCGCGTGATCGCGGCTTGTGGCACTCCTCTGCTGTTGTGTCCCTGTCTGTCCGATGGTGCGACACTCCCTGCTTCGCTAAATAGCCTGAATAGCCTTACACTCACCTGCTTCCCAGATCGCCAGCTGTGCGACCTCTTCCCTCTCTGCTTTCTACTCTGCCGCGGGCTTCTGTATCATCTCTTCACTTCTTCTTCCTTTTTCCTTCTCCCTTTGCTCGATGGTGTCTTACACTCTGCCAAACGGACCTTAAGAGGTTTACTGTTAGTATTTGTTCTTTCGTTGCTACTCTGATTCGCTGTGGCAGCCGAGGCAGGAGACCTCTCTTTACCATCGCATCTCTTTTTTCCTCCCTCTCCCGGACACCCATACTCAGGAAAATGTCATCCTCTACTCTGTTGCAGTGGAGGTCTATCATGCGCGCATCTCTTCCTGCTGCGTACCTGGACAAGCACTTGTGCTTTCAGCTCCTCGACTGCTGTCAGACGAAGGGAAATCCGCACGAAACGGTGTCACGTGTTCGCCACACTGAGGTGCCAGTAGTGCGTCTCTACGGGGTCACCGCCGAGGGTTTCAGCGTGTTGGTACACTGCTACAACTACGAGCCATACTTGTGGATTGAGGCGCCACGGAACTGGCTTCCGGTGCATTCGCAAGGGTTTGTGCGGGAGCTTAACAACCAGCTTAGCAACCAGACTCGTCTGCAAGACACCGTCGTGCGGGTGGAGGTGCACCAGCGCCGCAGTCTCATGTACTTCAAGGGCGGCCAGCTGGTGCCTCATCTCAAGATCGTCGTGCAGCTGCCGCAGCACATCCCCAAGCTGCGCAGTCTCCTCTCCGACCGGGGCGTCTCGTGCCCTGGGGCGTGGGATGGGATTCGCATCTTCCCGACCTTCGAGTCGAACGTGATTTTTCCGCTACGCTTCCTCGTCGACAATGAAATTGGCGGCAGCAACTGGCTAACGCTGACTTCCGGAAAGTTCCTCTCTTGCCCTCTCAAGACGTCGACATGTCAGATTGAGGTGGCGTGTTCGCACGAGGATGTGCAGAACCACGAACCACTTGGGGACTACTTGTCTATTGCACCTTTTCGCATCCTCTCCATCGACATCGAGTGCCAGGGGCGTAAAGGACTCTTCCCTGAGCCGGAGCATGACCCTGTCATTCAGATTGCCAACTACTGTGTCGAGTACGGTCACGAGTCGGAGCCGCTCACGAAGACCATCTTCACCCTGAAGAGCTGCGCACCAATTGCCGGGGCGCAGGTGTTCTCATACGAAACGGAGGCGGATATGTTGTTGGCATGGGCTACCTTCATGAAAGCACTCGACCCCGACATTTTGACGGGCTACAACATCTGCAATTTCGATTTCCCATACCTGCTGAACCGCGCCACAGCCTTGAAGGCGAGCGATGCGTTTCACTACTGGGGTCGACAAGTTCACGAGCGGACGGCGGCGCGCGACAAGAAGTTCCAGTCCAAGCAGATGGGCAACCGCGAGTATACGGAGCTGACCTTAGAGGGGCGCATCATCATGGATGCGATGGTGGTGATCCAGCGCGACTACAAGCTACGCTCCTACTCACTCAACTCCGTATCACAGAACTTTCTTGGAGAGCAGAAGGAGGACGTGCACCACTCCATCATCTCAGACTTGCAGCAGGGCGACGAAGAGACACGCCGCCGCCTCGCCGTGTACTGCCTGAAGGATGCGCTTCTTCCTGTGAAGCTGCTGGATCGACTCATGTGCATCGTGAACAACGTGGAGATGGCGCGCGTAACGGGTGTTCCGGTGGGGTGGCTGCTGGAGCGCGGCCAGCAAATCAAGGTCTTCTCCATGCTCCTGCGCAAGGCCCAGAAGAAAAAGCTGGTGGTGCCTACGGTCGAGTACACAGGCGGCAGCGATCGCGGCTACGAGGGCGCGACCGTCATTGACCCGATCAAAGGCTTCTACAACTGCCCCGTCGCAACACTCGACTTCGCGTCGCTGTATCCGTCTATCATCATCGCGCACAACCTGTGTTACTCAACATTGGTGCGCCCGGCGGACGCGAGGCTGTACCCGGAGGACGCACTCGATCGATCGCCCACGTCGGACGTCTTTGTGAAGAAAGACGTCTTCCCGGGCATTCTTCCCGAGGTGCTACAGGACTTGCTGGCTGCGCGAAAACATGCGCGGGCGATGATGAAGGATGTGCCCATGCACTCGCTCGAGTACAAGGTTCTGAACGGACGCCAGCTTGCGCTGAAGGTTAGCGCCAACTCTGTGTACGGCTTCACGGGTGCTCAGGTGGGCAAGTTGCCGTGCCTGGAGATCAGCGCCTCCGTCACGGCGTATGGTCGGCAGATGATTGACAAAACGAAGAACCTTGTTGAACAGCTATACCCTGGCACGCGTGTGCTGTACGGCGATACCGACTCTGTGATGGTAAAGTGTGTCACCGATGAGAAGGCGAGCGACAAGGAGCGTCTGCAGGCGGCCATGGATTTTGGCATTGAGGCGGCGGAGAGGGTGTCCAGCGATTTCCTCAAACCCATTAAGCTCGAATTCGAGAAGGTGTACTTTCCGTACCTACTCATGAACAAGAAGCGTTATGCAGGCTTGCTGTGGACGAACACGGATCAGTTTGACAAGCTGGATGCCAAGGGTATCGAAACAGTGCGCCGTGACAACTGCCCTCTTGTCGCGCGCATGGTATCCGGGGTACTGAACCGCATTCTAATCCACCGCTCCGTTGAGAGCGCCATCGATTTTGTGAAAGGCACGATCAGCGATCTGCTGCTGAACCGGCTCGACATCTCGAATTTGGTGATCACCAAGGCCTTCTCCAAGGCGGAGGATGAATATGCCGGTGCTCAGGCGCACATTGCCCTTGTGGAGCGCATGCGGCAACGAGACCCTGCATCAGCGCCGACCATTGGAGACCGCGTGGCGTACGTTATTATCAAGGCAGCAAAGGGCGCCAAGGCGTACGAACGGAGTGAGGACCCCATCTACGTGCTCGACAACAATATCCCGATCGACACACAGTACTATCTCGAGCATCAGCTGGCTCCACCGATTTTGCGCGTGTTTGAAGGTGTACTGGATGACCCCAGTGTGCTCATCAAAGGCGATCATACGCGTCACATCGCCATCTCCGCCCCGAGCAAGAATGCCGGTGGGTTGATGAGGTTTGTGAAGGTCCAGCTGCAGTGCATCTCGTGCCGCGCTGTCATCAAAGAGGGCGCGTTGTGCGACAATTGCCAAGAGAAGGCACCTGAGGTGTACGGCAAGATTATGGCGAAGCGCAACCACTACGAAGCAATTTATTCACAGGTGTGGACGCAGTGCCAGCAGTGCCAGGGATCACTGCATCAAGAGGTGATCTGCTCTAGCCGCGACTGCCCGGTGTTCTACATGCGCAAGAAGGTGCAGAAAGATTTGCATGAGCAACAGGCGCTCTTGGATCGTTTTGGCGTTGTGGACGACTGGTAAGCAGCAGCGCTGAAGGCGCGGGCATGGTGGGCTTGCTTTCGGTGTCCTTTTGCAAACCCTTCGTTTTTGTTTGTCGTTCGCTGCAGCTCTTGTTTTAGTACATACTTCTATACCTTCCCTGGCGTAGAGCAACTCCGCGTGCGATGGTCAGGCCCCAGTACCCCCACTGTGTGGGGAAGCCAAGCAGCACCCCTGTCCCCTGCTAACACCAAACCACTCGTGGTGCCGGCAGGGCCAGGTACCACCGATGCGGGGGGGTGTCAGAGCGATGTGTGGCTGCTGATGTTGGCGGTAAGGGCCTGGGTAGCGCTGCGTCGGAGCGACCTGCTGCAGTGAGCACGCTTGTGCCACCCATATGCTGGACGACGTGCCAGCGTGGCTCGAGCGCATCGCCCCCGACCCCTCGCTGCCCACTGGTGTGAGGAGCCTACGCCGCCCCGCGAGATGCGCCAGGCGGTGGCCGGCATATGGGAGCGGCGGTGAGTGCGACCAGCGGGGCGGTGTGGGAGGAGTTTGGGGCTGTGGCGGCGCGGTGCTGCAATGCGTGTCTAGGGCTGCTGCGCACCGCGCGATGGGCCCGTGGCAGGCCGGGGGCAGAGTGGGGATTTGAGCTGATGTGTTGCATGGCGGAATAGCCGCGTGGAAACGAGAAACAAAGCAGTCTTCCATACATATTTAGTGAGAGTGCCGGTTGTTTTGGATGGGCATCGTTTCACCATATGGAGAGGGGAGAATGACGCTTGCAGTGGGCCTCGCGAGCGCCGCATACATCTTTGTGGCCTCGGGTGCGGTTTTTGTATGGTGTTTCCTCGTGGGTGGATATTTGTTTGATTTCACCCTGAGGGGAGTGCAGCGTGTGCCTTTCTTATTCTGCTGATAGGGAGAGAAAGGGTGCACTAGCGTGTGAGGATGGGCATGCATGTGTGTGTGTGGCCTTTGCTGTCGTAGAGACGGCGAAGGAAGAAAAAATGGGAACACAGCGCATGTGCAGGTATTGGCTCACAACAGAGCAAAAGGGAAATTGGAACAGGGGTGTATTCTAAGATGGAAAGGCGCATATGTGGTGTGCCCTGGATGACATCTGTTTTTTGCCCCTTTATGATCTTAGCAGGTGATGATAATATTTTTGGCACTGTCCCTCATGAGGAAAGTGCATGGAGTCGGGTTGTGTGGCTACTTTACATGCTATTCTATTTCTCTGCATCCGCCCACGTGGTCGCTTGCCACTGCTGCTTCTCTTTCATGTACCTGCCTACCGTTTGGTGTGTTTGCCTCTGTGTGCGTGTTTTGGGCTAGTTCTACGAAATTCTCAGCGCTAGCGCTGTGTCCAAGCGGAAGACGCTACCATCAGACGGGTAGTGGATCAACAAGGGCACCCTGCCCACACAGGCAGTATTGAACAGCGTTTCCTACGCAGCGCAGTCATTCACACACAAAAGCACGCACGCTTCTGCAAACGGGCCTTTTTTTGAGAGTCCCCCTTTTTCGCTTCATACAGTGAGACCCACGTTAAGCACGTTAACCCCAATCACCTGCGTATCCTATAGCAGCAGCGACGGTCTTCTCCACATGTGCTTGTTGCCAGCACAGTTTTCCTTTCAATCACCTCCAACCTTCCCGCAACAAGATGGCGGCGACGATTGCACGCAGGGCCCGTAGACGGCAGGACCTGAATAACACGCCGGCGTTCGAGCGAGACATGAACGATATGGCAGCGCACGACCTATACGAACAACTTCTCCTCAGTAGCATTCGCAACGGCAGCGACCCGAATGCAAGGGCGGTGACCGAGGTGTACGAGGGCTACGTGGAGCCGAACTACGACCCAGTGAAAGGGGCGAGCGTTGCTGCTAGCCATAGGCAAGTCATTCAGGAGATCTTTAAAGAGCGCGAGGTTATCATCCGCACGCTGCGCTCATCAGAGGAGCACCGTGAGCTCTCTGCCTTTGACCGGCTCCTGCGAGAGACGGAGTTCTACACGGGCGTTCGGGAGTGGAAGGGGGCATCGGCGCGCGGCCAGCGCAGCCGACTGTACCGTCACACTAGCCGCGACAACGAGGAGGATTCGACCGGGTTCGACATGATGCATCTGACGGATACGCCATCCTACATCCGCGGTAAACTGCGACCTTATCAGATCGAGGGTGTTAACTGGCTGCTCGGCCTCTTTTCGCGCGGCGTGAATGGGATTTTGGCGGATGAGATGGGCCTAGGCAAGACCTTCCAGACCATTGCCACCATCGCGTACCTCAAGTTCACGGTAGGTATGCCGGGTCCGCACCTGGTCGTGTGTCCAAAGTCTGTGATGGGGAACTGGTACCGCGAGTTCAAGCACTGGTGCCCCGGGCTTTCGGTGTACAAGTTTCATGTCTCTAGCGATCTTCGGCCAAGCATCATCAAGGCACACTTGCACCCTACCGATCGCATCAAGTATGACGTTATTGTGACAACTTTCGAGATGGTGCTGGACGAGCTCAACTTGTTTAAGCGCATTGCATGGCAGTACTTGATCGTCGATGAGGCCCACAAGCTGAAGAATGAGGAGGGCCGCGCCCACACTGCGCTCGACTCGCTGCAGACGTCACACCGACTCATTATCACCGGTACACCTCTGCAAAACAACCTCAAGGAGCTATGGGCGCTGCTACACTTCTTGGCACCACGCCTGTTCAACGACTCTGAATCCTTCGATGCCTGGTTCGACACCACGTCGGGCCAGCAGGATACCAACGTCATGTCAAACCTGCACAAGATCCTCGCTCCCCTCATGATCCGTCGGCTCAAGGCTGATGTGAGCACTGGCATCCCCGCGAAGAAAGAGATTTACGTTTCGTGCCAGCTCTCCAAGAAACAGAGGGAGTGGTACATGAATGTCCTCGCGAAAGACGCTGAGGTACTGAACAAGGCCGGCGGCAGCGTTGCTTCTCTGACAAATGTCATGATGGGACTGCGAAAGGTGATCAACCACCCGTACCTCATGGAGGGCGGTGAGGAGGGGCCCCCATTCGTCACAGATGAAAAGTTGGTGCGAACCAGCGGCAAGATGATCATTCTGGACAAGCTGCTGCACCGCTTGAGGGCTGATGTGCAGGGCAAGCACAAGGTGCTCATCTTCTCCCAGTTCACCTCGATGCTTAACATTTTGGAGGATTACTGCAACATGCGCGGCTTCATGTACTGTCGCATTGATGGCAACACCAGCGGCTACGAGAGAGATTCCCAGATGGCATCTTTCAATTCCCCCACGAGTGATTACTTCATTTTTCTGCTATCCACCCGCGCTGGCGGTCTCGGCATCAACCTGCAGGCTGCGAATCACGTCATTCTGTACGACTCCGACTGGAACCCGCAGATGGACCTGCAAGCGCAAGATCGTGCGCATCGGATCGGCCAAAAACGTAGTGTGCGCGTGTACCGCTTCGTCACGGACGGTACGCTGGAAGAGAAGATGTACCGCCGTGCTCTGAAGAAGCTCTACCTGGATGCTGTAGTGGTGCAGCAGGGCCGACTGCAGTCAAAGGCGACGAATCAGGCGTCCAAAGAGGAGCTGCTGTCCATGATCAAGTTCGGCGCCGAGGAGATCTTTAAAACACGCCACGAGGACATCACGGAGGCCGATATTGATCGCCTGCTCGACGACGGCGAGACGATCTCGAACCAGCTGACGAACGAAGCCAAGCAGCAGGTGCAAATGTCCCTCGCCAGCTTTCAGCTTGGCGCGGAGGAGGCGAACATTTACGACTTTGAGGGCGTGAGCTACAAGACCGGCGCAGAGTCGCGCATTTTGCACGTGAAGCTGAACTCCCCGGTAAGCCAGGCGGAGTTGCAGGCGCAGTGCTCGCAATACGGGGAGGTGATCAAGGCTGTTCTGCACCCCAACCTAAAAGAAGCGCTGGTTTATTTTCGCTCAACCCGTGGCGCCATGGAGGCAAAGGCGAAGTTGCCCTACGAATCGTCCTTCGCTAGCCGAGACTCGCAGACAGTGGTGTCGAATGACATGATTGCGCAGTGCATTGGGGCGGGAGAGAAGCTGGGCCGCGGCCACCGCGTGCGTGAGCCGGTGCAGTTCTTCTCCGAGGCGGATGTGGAGTCGATGCAGAAGAAGGCGACCAAGGCACCGCCACTGAAACTACCTAGGCTCCCCAAGTTTCACCCCTACCAGTTGTACAACGCGAAGAGGCTGACGGAGTTGCACAACACGGAGGTGGCGCTGATGGTTCGAAATTGGAAACGCAAATATGGAGAGAAAAGTGACGTGCAGAAGGGCAAGGCGAACAACGAGGAGGGGGGTGTCGACGGGGCAGACGACAAGGCCGAGGACGAGGACGAGCTCCTGACCGAGGTGGAGCAAGAGGAGCGAGAGCGGCTGTTGACGGAGGGCTTCCCGACTTGGACCTTCTACGAGTACCGCTCGGTAGTGTCAGCCCTTACCAGCGGAAAGATGGACTCCACCGACTACACTGCCATCGCTGCCGTAGTGGGTGGAACCAAGACGGTGGGCGAGGTGCGTGACTACGTGGTGGCACTGCTGGAGCGTGGTGAGCAGTGCATCAAGAAATTTGCCTTCGTGGAAGAGCGCATCAAAAAAGCGAAAATGAGGCGCGAGGCGCGAGAGAACGTCTTCAAGGCTGCCAAGTGGAAGGTGGAGACGTGCGAGCACCCAGAAAAGGAGCTCACCTTCAAGACACGCGGCAACGTAGCACTCGACCGAGAGATCTTTCTTATGGCCTACGAGGCTGGGTTCAAGGGGGACAACAAGAGCGAGCTGGTACGTGGTCGCCCCCAGCACATTTTCAATGTCTGGTACCAGTCCCGCCCTGATGACTTCTTTAGGAAGCGTTTGCACACGTTGATGAAGTCGGTACAACGAGAGTGGGAGAAGCCGGCGGACGATAACGGTACCATTCCAAGTAAGAGTCGCCGTCGCCTGGAAATTTGAGCACATTGCTTCCTTTTCTTCATTGCGTTCCGTTGCATCGCTGACGATAGGCGAGGCTTGGACACCAGCCTTCGGTTGTGTCGATGGCATCTGATGACACGTATCGAGGCTTGACTGCATTCACAGTAACATGTCCTTCTCTGTCCTTTTTCATTCTTCCCTCCTTTCCTCAGCTGGTGCTCTACACGGCGTAATAGTTGTCATGTAATGAGGCAGAGAGAGAGAGAGAGACTAGGGAGGGTCCCCGAATGACAGTGTTTATCATCCGCGTGCGTATGTACACGCGTGAGGCAATAAGAGGAAGAGCGTAGATGCGCTGTGCACTTCACCCGCGCTGTTTTGTTTATTTTTTTTCTCTATGACGTAACGAAGTCCACCTTATCTGCTTCCTCTCTCGCTTTACGCAGCTGCAGCTGACTACATACTACGGCATAGGCGCACCCGAGAAGGATGAATAATGCTGCACCCCGCTTCTCTTTTCCTCCTCTCCCTCGCTGGTGAGAGATCGGCTTTCCGCCCCCATAGAGAGAGAGAGAGAGAAAGCGCTGGTGTGGTCGGGGGTGGTGTGCAGATGGCTGGTTTGCCATTTTTCAGTGTTGGGAGGGGTTACCCATAGATGCTTACTTTCTTCCTTTCTCCTCTCCAGCTTGTTTCTCCCACACGTCACTCACGAAGTTGGATGTCCGCTCTTCCGACGCCTCCGCACTGCGAAAGAGTTTTGCCTCTTCTGTAAGGAATCTCTGCTATTCTTGTCTGGTGACTTCCGACCGAGGCGCGCGGGCGTATGGGCGTGGCAGCTCTCTTTCCTCTTGCTTATGTTGGGGAAGATGTCAACTGACTTTAGTATATCGCCTGTGAGTTCAAGCCAGTCCCACTCGGCCAGCCCTCATCATGTCAGCCACCGAGCGAGGCGTGATGGACAAGGAAGCGGGTGGGCTCTGCACCTTCGCAGAAGTCATAGAACACATGAACTGCACTTCTGTGCGAGGGGAATACAGAAGTGCAGTTTCCCTTCTATTTGGCGACGTCCAGGGTACTTGCAACATTGCCCACAACAGGTTAGAAAATGGGGATGGAGCCCTTCAAGTCAGTATTTATCTTCTCTGCCCCTCCTCTCTTTCATCTCATATTAGTGGGAACAGGGAATGCTCACACCGTTGCACTTTCTTTCGTTGTTGTGCTGGTGTTTGTCGTCTTTTCACGACTCAGCCCCCGCGTGCCACGCCATGAAAGGGGTTTCTGTCAAACAGCTGTGCAGAGGGAAAGCAAACATTCTTGAACGAAATGGAGAGTGCCTCAGCACAAAGCGGAAAGAACAGCGCTCTCGCGATTGTGCCCACGGACAAGGGCAATATCATCGCCTCGACGCTCTCAGCACGTAGCGGAACAGCTGAGATATACCCCTCTTGCGATGGTATGTTTGTTAGGCGCAAGCAACGGCTGCCTCTTCTCATTAGTCCCACCGTGCAACTCCTCTTCTGTGTTGATCCCCCTTTACCTTTGTAATCATGCGTCTTGGGTGCATTCGTGGTGCTCGCCCATCGCATTTTTGCTCTCGATCTTCTCTGTGTATTTTTCCCTCTCTTTCGTCTTTCGTGCTTCTCACCGCTTGCTTTCCCTTGTTCTCACGCCGCGCCTCATACTCGCCGTCTGGGGTGGTGCCCACCTATGCACCCGCCAACGCGGCGTTTTGCTTCACACTCCTGTCATGCTCCCTGGCCATACGCCCCCACACACCAGCCTACGCTTAATCTAAACGAATTCCCTCCTGCAGCTTTGCGGAAGGAACGGGCGATCAAGCCAAGAAACCAGATATACACACGCAGCTGACGCCCCCTCCCCCCCAAAAGAAGAAAAATCAAGAGAGAGTCGTCATAGTGGCTCATCTTCACTTTTTCTCGTTGCTGTTTTAGCCTCAGCTGCTGTGTTTGCGATACTGCATTGCTGTCTGTTTGATCCTAGCCTTAGTCTCGATCCTTGCAGTGCTGCACAGGCCCATCTCTCCCTCTCTCTTCATCTGGTTCAACGCTTCCGTCGCTCTGATTTTTCTTTTTTTCGTTTGCTGCGTCCTCTTTCGCTTGGCGTCTGCACCGCTTCATCGCACACGTCTATCCTTCGCGTTCTCGCCCCCCCCCCCCTCCCTCTTCTCTTTCACTTCGTTACGTAAGCTGCGGACTCGCTTTTTTTTTTTATGTGCGTCGTTTTGCCCCCTCGGGTGTTTCTGTGTGTGCGTTGACGTGATTGCTGTACTCTTCATTCCTTCCCCTCTCTGTCTGCTCGCTGGGAGTTGCATTTTCTTTTGCTTGCTGCTGTGCTGGATTGACCTGTGTGTACGTGTGTGTGTGTGTGTGTGTGTGTGTGTGTGTGTGTGCGTAAGTCTTGCTCGTCTCGCTTCGCTAGAGGGGGGATCCAATCACGGAAGGATTCTTGAGCAGCCCCCCCCCCCTCCCTCCCTTTTCGCCTGCTTGCTTCATTTATCTGTCGCATACAAGGAGGGTGAGGGAGTGGGCAACAGGTGCGGATTGGGCATGCCTAGCCAAGAAGGAAAGAAGGGAAGACGAGTACCACTTCCGCCCCTGCCACAAAGGCCGAAAAAAAAGAAAAACGCACACAAACACATAAACGCGTGTTGGAATTTCTAATCTTACCTCTTTCCGCATGCAGGTGTGAGTCTATGGAGGTCTACATGTACTTCAGCACACTGTAGAACGTATAACTGATTTCACGCTTGTTGAGTCTTATTATCTCTTTCTCCTGCTTCCACGTTTCGTACGCGTTTTTCTGACGTCCTTTTCTCGAAGAAGCTGACTTTCCTTACCTCTTCTTTTTTTTTTCGTTTGCATCTTCGTTGGACTTTCCAGCAGGCACTTAGCGCACATTGTGTTGTGTCGACTCTACCGTCTTATACACCAAGCCAAGGAGGTTTACTCAAGCTGAGTTTGGACTTACGACGTTTTCTGTTCAGACGTGCTGTTCCTAACGCCTTGTAGGGGGCACCGAATTTGTGTCGTGCGCTAATCTGGCCTGTGTGTGTGCGTAATCGAGGACCCTCTCACCCTATTCAGCAGCCATCCCACCGTGCACACGAGGTGACATCTGTTTCATCTCTTTTTTTTCTGCGGAGCTGTGGACGTTTGCGTCTTCTCGTTCGGACTGTACACTTCTTCGTGCACTGACCGGTGTATCTGACCCTTGCTTGTTGCTGTGACGCATTTCGTTCATTTTTTTGTTAGGTGTATAGGTGCCAGCCATGTCCAAGGAGGTATCCAAGGCTCCCATGGAGGATGAAGGGGCGGAAATGAAGGATGGTGGCAAGGCGTTGAAGGCTGCACAGAAGAAGCTGATCGGCGGCCACATCGAGCTCGGTCACGTGCTTGGTGTTGGCGGTTTTGGCAAGGTCTACAACGCGTACGATGTAAAAAAGAAGGTACATGTAGCGGTAAAGATGATTGACAAGGCGCTGGTGCGCAGCAGCGGCATTCAGTCTTACGTGGAGCGCGAGATTGAAATGATGCGGAAGATGAAGAACCAACACGTGGTACGCCTTCTGGAGGCTATCGAGACATCCAAGGCGTACAACCTTGTCATGGAATTGGCCCCGAATGGGGAACTTTTCGACAAAATTGTGGACTCGCAACGCTTCGACGAAGAAACGGCGCGCAACTACTTCCAGCAGCTCATCTGCGCGGTGCACTACTGCCACCAGATGAACATTGTCCACCGTGACCTGAAGGCGGAGAACTTGTTGCTCGGTGAGAACAATGTGCTGAAGGTGTGTGACTTTGGACTCTCCCGTTACACAAAGGACGGTCGTTTTAACGACCACGAGGTGCTCTTCACCTCTCTGGCAGGCAGCATTGATTACCAGGCACCCGAGGTTCTCAAAGAGCGGGGGTACGAGGGAGCCTCGTGTGACATGTGGAGCTGTGGCTGTGTCTTGTTCTTCATGCTCTGCGGCTACCTCCCCTTCACCGACCGCTCAGACGGGCTGACACGCAAGCGCATTTTGAGTTGCCAATACAACAAGACGAGCCGCTACCTCCCGGAACAGGCCGCCGATCTCATCGCTCATCTGCTAGTTTCCCTCCCCTCTGCACGCTACACGACCTCGGATGTGATTCAGCACCCGTGGTTCCGTGTCAACCTCGATCCTAGCATGTTCCCTAACGAAAAAGCGGAACCAACACCGATGAGCCCGCTTAGCAACGGCGACTTCATTCAGCGCTCCATCACCCCTAAGGTGGGTACCGGCAGCTTTGGTGCGGCTCCGTCACCCACCACCAGCAAGGCGGAGGAGATGCATCAGGCATTCCAGAGCTGCAACGTCACCGGCGACGGATTCCTCAACAAGGAGGAGGTGCGCGACGCCCTCATAAAGCTCAACGGCTGTAATCAGGTGACCGAGCAGGAGGTGAAGGACTTCATGAGCAATTTCCAGGTGGATCGGGAGGGTCGCATTACGGAGGAAGAATTCGTGATGGGATGGACAAGGCACCAGAACGACCTCGGCTCAAAGTATGATCTCTCCAAGATGGCACACCTGTTCCACTACGACTTAGAAAAGGAGTTCCTGCAAGTAGTACGCGAGGCATTTGATATGATCGACGCTGAGCACTCGGGCATCATCACCAAGGAGAAGCTTAAGAGCCTCGGCTTGGGCCTGACCGACAAGGATGCTGAGTCGGTATTCTCCTCGATGGACACGGAACACAAAGGTCTGTCCTCCCTCACCTTTGAAGGCTTTGTGGGGCTGTGCTTGAAGTACGACTTCTTCAAGAACCACCCACTCGCCATTCGCTTACGCCGCCTAAACGCCTTCTTCGAGGCCACAGAGCACGCTGCCTTCCGCGCCTCGCTGAACACCGGGTACACGGTTGCCGGCCAGCGCGAGGTGATCAAGGCGCTCCTTCTCAGCAAGCAGGAGACTCTTTCGACCGCCTTCGAGGAGAGTGATGTGAACGGCTTTCTCTACGGGACCTACACCCAAGACTCCAAGAAGGTACTGGAGATTGGCGTGCGCCTTCTCCCCGCAGCAGCCGGCTATACCAAGGTAATTGTGTATCGTATTGGCGGCAAGACAACTGAGTTTCATAAGTGGTTCCTCGACCTTCGACGACTGATGAAGGATGAACTGCTACGCTGCGAGGAGGACACGGCGGTGAAGGGCGATCCGGAGTTGATGTAGTGCGATTTCTCGTTTTCCTTCTTTCTATAGGCTTTACTATTATTTCATATTTTGTCTGTCTTTCTGCGTCTCCTCTCACATGAAACCCCGTTGCCCCCCACCCCACCCCCCAACAGCAAAGCTGTGATCCCTCTCCCTGTGTGGGCGTATATGGGCACAACTGGTTTTTGTCTCGCACGCTCTCTTTCACTGCCTTCTGTTTGCTCTGTTGTTGCTGATGTTGTTTGCAAGCACTCAAGGACTGTGACGCCACGTCGTTTTACTTGATGTGTGTTTCGTTCTATTTTTCCTTGTGCCTTTGTGTACTGGTTCACGCCAGATGATAGGCGACATTTCCGCGTGCGATGGTCAGGCCCCAGTACCCCCACTGTATGAGGAAGCCAAGCAGCACCCCTGTCCCCTGCCAACACCAAACCACTCGTGGTGCCGGCAGGGCCAGGTACCACCGATGCGGGGATGTCAGAGCGATGTGTGGCTGCTGATGTTGGCAGTAAGGGCCTGGGTAGCGCTGCGTCGGAGCGACCTGCTGCAGTGAGCACGCTTGTGCCACCCATATGCTGGACGACGTGCCAGCGTGGCTCAAGCGCATCGCCCCCGACCCCTCGCTGCCCACTGGTGTGAGGAGCCTACGCCGCCCCGCGAGATGCGCCAGGCGGCGGCCGGTATATAGGAGCGGCGGTGAGTGCGACCAGCGGGGCGGTGTGGGAGGAGTTTGGGGCTGTGGCGGCGCGGTGCTGCAATGCGTGTCTAGGGCTGCTTCGCACCGCGCGATGGGCCCGTGGCAGGCCGGGGGCAGAGTGGGGAATTGAGCTGATGTGTTGCATGGCGGAATAGCCGCGTGGAAGCAAAGGCGTACTGTCTCACACGTCGTTTCATTATTTTGTCTCTTTTTTATGTTTCCATTTCCTAGAAGGAAATAGCTAGTTGTCAGGCAATCTGCTTCGATGAGTGCAAGGATAACATCAAGGTTGCATGGAGGAGGAGGAGGAGAGGGGAGCTGGGCGAGGCGACGGAAGCAATGCGGTGAACGGCAGGGAGGGAAGTGAAGCGATTTAAGGACGTTGTTGGCGATGGTCTTTCAAGAAGGAGAGTCAAGGGAAGGATGTGGGTACGTGAAGACGGAAGGGGCACCTTACGTTTCCCTCACCCAAGACTGAAATACCCACCTCCAACGCTTTCCTGATGATTGATGCACGTACCTCCACACACTCGCTGTCAAGAAGTACCCCATCGTCTCGATGTCTCCTACACCAAACCCCAGACAACTCGAGGTCCGTCCTTACGTGGTAGGTTTTCTCCCCCTTTTGCCTTTGCTTCTCCATCCTCTGCTGTTTCTCTTGTTCTCTCCTGCCTCCTTCCACCTATGTTTCCTGCCACCTTTTTTTTTGCTGAGTTCTCACCAGTTGCATTCAAGTACCGACGTGTTTGCGCTTGTATATGCAGGCATGTGTGTTTGTGTGGTCGCTGTCCTTCTCTTACCTTTTCACACCTTCTCCAGTGGTTATGTGCTGGGCGTTTGTTTGTTAGAGCGCCTGTGGTTTGTTTTGACGGCTTTTCGTGAATGATAGTGACCACAAAAAAGAGGGAAAATCATCTAGAGTGATAGAGCGACGAAAGAGGAGACCGGGTGACAAAGAGATGAGAGAAACAGAGGGCGAAGGAGAGAGGAGGGATGGTGGACACAACACCGCCGAGACAATACATGCACACAATCAAATATTGTCTTGCCATCAGTGCTGAAATGTTTTTTTTCCTTTTAGTTATTCCTTCTCTGTGTTTGTGTGTTATACCGCTGTCACCCTCCATCTCTCTTTCTCTCCTTTAAATTGTGCTCCTGCGCATCATCTTCCTCTGTTTGATTCACCCTTCGCGGTTCTTCTCTTTTCAGAGCACAAAGCGATGATCGGCACCCCCCCTTTCCCCCACAGACAAACCTGGCAATGCTCATTGCACTCGCAGCAGCGTCGATGCTCGTGTACTTCCTTTTAGGCGAGTAGCGAGTCTCTGTATGTCTCCCTCTTTATGGTTTACTCAACTTCAAAGTGCTAAGAAACGATCCAATCAATGAAAGGCAAGCAGTTTCTCAACTTGCTGCCCACGAGCATGAGAATGGGCCGAAGAGGAGATGCGCGTAGTTCACCCACTCGCACGCCCTTGATCCTTGTCATGCGTGATTTTGCTGCTCTCCCTCTCTGCATTGCAGAAGATTTGCAGTTGTCGCTGATGTCTGCAACGTTGAACAAGCCCTTCTCCCTGACGTTATATGGCGCAATGCCCCTCCTTTCTGCCCTAGCAAGGCGGAGCATCTATACACCCAGAAACCAATGCGTTAGGAGAGTGGTCCTCTCTTCGCGGCTTGTCTCGTCATTTTTTCCCCTTTTCGCTGTAATCTCTCCAACTTTTTTTGTGTTTGCGTAATCTGTTCTCTCTCCTCCTCTCCCTCTCCCCTATAAAGCAGCGCAAGTGTATCAGAGGTGTGCCTTGTCATCTTTGTCTTACTCTGGTCCTGCCGTCCGTCCCCCTCCTTGAGTGACGTCTCTCTTCTCCCTTTCCTACTCAGGACCTTCCCAGCGAAGACTGAACGAGCAAAATTTAGTACAAAGCCCACCAGCTGTTGACGATTCGCTACAATCATGAGCACAGGAAAGTTCATCTTGTCCACCAAGAAGCAGAAGTATGCGGTGGTGACGTCGGACAGCAAGACACTTCTGTCCCGCGATGATCTCCGCTGTATTGATCGCTTCGTGGAGAAGCGCGTCGTCTCAGCGACCTACGCGAATGGAACGCAGCCGCCCCCGTCGCACGGGATTCCGACCCTGCCCTTTGAGAAGGTGAGCGAAAACTGCGACAGGGTTCTGCTGCTGTCAGTGAGTGCGATTCAAGAGCGCGAGAGCGCGTTGGATGTGCCGTTGCGGTTCATGGCGCCGGAGGAGTATCATGCCCCAGCCCTAGAGGAGCTGCCAACACGACTGCCACTAGCACGACGTATCGTGGCCCTCCTGCAAGGGGCTGATAGTGCGGCGGTCTCGTGGCGGCACACCCCGCCCGCGGCGAAGGACAACACGGTTACAGAGATCCAGGTCACAAAGGACGCGGAGGCGCTCGCACATTCCTCGCTACGTGCCGGCAAAAAGAGCAAGGCGGCCCAGCTCTTTTGTGTATCGGGCTGCTTTGCCTACAACTACGGCAACATGGAGTTGGCGGTGAGATGTTTCAAAAAGGCACTTGACGTAGCTGAGGAGCTGGAGGATGCTCGGTGTCTTGCGTTCTGCCACAACCTCTTAGGCGTCTGCTTCTACCGCTTGGAGGAGTACAAGATGTCACTTGTGCACCACAAGAAGCAGGAGGCACTTGGGGGCAGCTACGCTCGCGCCGTCGCAGAGATGAACATGGGTGTGAGCTACGCCGCCCTCGGTGAGCTTGAGTTCGCCCAGCAGGCGTTCGAGGATGCACTGCTGAATGCTCGGGAAACAGACGACTCGATGTTGCTCACCATCGCACTCGGCAACGTGGGGCTCGTGTCGCTGCGTATCGGAGATATGCGCACCGCGCAGATGCACCTGGAGCAGTGTCTGGAGCAGTGCAGCGTAGCAGGTGACAAGAGCGGTGCCTCCTTGTGCCTGCTGCTCCTCGGCGAGGTGTACTCGCTCATCCACGACCACCAGCACGCACTGTTCTACTACAAGCATGCCTACCGCGTTGGTGGCGAGGCCAACAACCCGGATGTGGTGAGTCTGGCTCGCGTCAGCATAGGGATTGCGCAGGGCAACGCAGCAATCCGTGACTCCGTGCTGAGAGAGGCAGCCCTGATGGGAAAGACGAACAGTGTGCAGAGCATTGTGAGTCAACTTCCTCAGTAGGGGGGGGGGAGGGAGATGGACACGATGAGGGTGTAGAAAAGAAAAAATGAAAGGGATTAGACCCACTAGCACATCCCACCGATACCTTCATCATCTGCAGGTCCTCCTTGCCGTGTACGCAGAACACGGTACCAAGCGTGGACGGCTGCCATCCGTGGTACAAGATCAAGGATATGAACCCTTTTCTTCTGCTGATTCTCGTTTCTTTTTTCTCCTCTCTACTCTTCTGCTGAGCGTTGTTTGCGCCTCTCTTTCATACTGTCCGTGGTTATGTATGTGTGTGGCCATTTTGCGCATTTCCCTTTTCTCTCTCTGCTTGGCATGCAGATGGTGGCGAATTGTGTTACGCTAACAGGACACTATGGTTGACTGCTTTGCGCCGTCTCTGTCGGACAACTCGCATCATGTATATTTTCCTTGGGGTTGGGTGGGTAGGAGTCCGTGCGTGCGTGCAAGTCTTGCTGTGTCTACAGACATCGCTGTTTGTCTGTCCTCTCCTCTTTCCCCCCCTCTCTGTGCATCCGCCATTTAGTCTTCGGCTCTTTGCGTTCGAGCCCGATGCACCTGCACATGCCTCCTTCCTCACCCCGTCCCCGAGACGACCCGCTTGTACCCTCTGGTGGTGAGCAACAGCATGCTCGGCTCATCCCGTCAACAGAACGCTCTTCACGCACCTTTGCAGAGCAGCTGTAAAGACAAAGTGGCGGAGAGGCGATGTCTGTTCTTACTTGCGAGTAGCACTCCGCACCACATCACACAGCGTCCCCGACGCCTCTGTCCATGCCTGAAGTCGCGTGCTTGATTGTTTTGCATTTGTTTCAGCGGAAATTGACGGCGCACATTGCGAACGTGTGCGTATGTGTGCCGCTGGTTGCCTTGACACGTTTCTGTGTTTCTCCTTTACGCTGTCATCCACTTCTTCCTTACTTCTCTCGTCTTTCTCCTCAATACCCTTTCACGCACTACCGTCACCGAGTCTTACGGAGGGCTACAGTTTTGTACAGCAACTTCACGGATTTTGCCAAACAGAAGTGCCAGTCCAATATGGAAAACCCGAAACTGAATGCACTCATCTCTCGCTGCCGAAAGCCGATCCTCACGGCTGCGGAAGATGTCACGCAAACTGCGGCAGCGCTGCTGGACCTTACACCCTACCTAGACGCCCGCGGGACACGAACGTGCCTTGTGCCACTGAAGAAGTTAGTGCGGCACAACCCTGAGACTCTGCAAGCAGCGCTGGACAGGGTCGATGTAAGCCCAGAGGTGGCACGCGATGGACGGCGTTTTGCTGCTGTTTCGCGTGTTATTCCTTCATCCAAGAGTGCTGTGGCGACAGCGCTGTGGTCACGAGTAGTCAGCACTACCACCCGTGCCTTGCAGGCCAGTGTGTGGGCACCGTCCGACCTGCGGGTGATAATACATCACATTCATCGGTTCAGCGCATACGACACAGCTTTTGTGGAGTGTGCTGCTCGCTATGCAGGTGCGGCCATTCCGTGTGCCAGCGCGGATGACCTACCGGCGCTTGTGTCGATCGTGACGTCCCTCCCTGAACTAGCAGCGCACCCGACGAGGCTGCTGGACGCTGCTGGGGATCGAGCTGCAGCTCTCGCTGAGTCGCTCACTCCTGGTGCGGTTGGGCACATCTGCGGCCAATTAAACCGCAAACTTTGGACCAATACAAACGCAGTGATCGCGTTTCAGGAGGAGGCCGGCCGGTGCGCGGAAAAGGGCGACACTTTCACAGCTGTGCAGCTGATGTGCTTCGTGGCACGGCACAAACCTGCGCTCATCAGCGATGAGGCGGTTGTGTGGCTGATGGAGCGCATCACGGGCGAAGAGCTGGACGTGAGGTCGTTAGAAAACCTGTGCAGCGCTGTGGTGCACTTGCCGTTTGCAGTGCGCACTGCACTGCGGCAGGAGCTGCTGGAGTTTGTGGCATTCTTGTCGTTGCAGGCCCGCGAGCTGCTGCAGCAGGTGCCCGCTGCACAGGGCGGGTTGAGCGGGTGCGACGACGCCGATGCAATTCAGCACTTTGTGTCACATGTCTTGGAGCTGAACGTGATGCTCCGTACTTACCCGGATCTGCAGTGGCCCCCAGAGTTGCTCGCTGTTGCGGATGCGTGCGCTGTCAGTGTGGAGCCGCTGCAGGAGGTGCTGCTATCTGCGGAAAGCTCGCCGGTAGGGCTTATGGTGCGCCTTTTGGAGGCACCCACAAGTGAGTGCAAGCGGGTGGGCCTAGGAATGCTACGCGAGGCGGCGAACCAGTGCCAGTCATTTCCAACCCTTCAAACATTTCGATTTCTTCTTCTAATGGGCGATCACGGCCTGCAGGACGCAGGCACGTCCCGCTACTTGCGCGACCAGTTTGCGAAAACAGCCTCGGATGTGCCGCCTGTGCAGCTGAGCGTGGCGCTGCGCTGCCTCGGCGTCGCGACCGCAGTCGGCTCGACGGCAGGTGCGGCAGTGCGAGGTACCAGCGGTGCAGGCGAGCCCCGCGCCATCGTCGAGGATGCCGCGGGGGATGCGGACGTGGATGATGAGCTAGAGCGCGAACGTCTCGATGCATTTCTGCAGTTCTGCGTAGAGGTGTCACGCAAGCACCTCTCGCAAGGCGCACCACTACGCTGCGTACTGGCCACGACGGAGAGCTTGCATCGCCTCGGCTGTCGCGACACAGCCTTCTTCGCCGACGTGGCGGCGTACATCGCAGCCAAGCGTGCGGTCGCGTCTGCTGAGAAGGAAAGCGCCGACACTGCAACGGCGGTGTGCGTCGCTCTCGGAGAGGACTTGTTGAGGGAGTACCCTGAGACGCACGCGTTTCTGCTGGATGTGGCGCATCGGGGCGTGAAGGGGGAGTCCGCTATGCCGCCGACGCAGTGGATGAACCTGCACGACCCCTCCAACACCCTCACTCCCCTGACAGAGCAACAGCAGGAGAGCTGCGCCATTGTGGAGGAGATGGTTCGTACCCGTTCGGACGATGTGGATGCGCTTGTTCGGCTGGCGGAGAAGTATGCGGAGCTGCTGCCGTTCGCGCGCCCCGACGACCACAAGTACTTCTTTGGTGTATGCGAAGAAAAGGTGCTCAAGCAGGATAAGCTGCTGAAGAAGTGCCTGGACGCGATTGTAGATTGCGGTGTGCTGAGTCGTCTGTCCGCGCAGACGATTGCGTCGATCCTGCACAGCCTTGCTGCGATCCGCTTCGAGTACTTTGCATCTGTGAAGCGCTTCATGTCAAGCATCAGTGATGAGCAGTGGCTTTTGATGGAGGCTGCGCCGCTAGTACAAATCCTCACCGGGATGGATAAGCTGTCTCTTCGCATACCGGCGGTGCTGCACCGCATTGGTGGGCGTCTGACGGAGATCTGCCGCTTCCTGACACCGCTGGACACTGCACAGGCGATTCATGCACTGCAGGCGCTGGGCCACAACGATGCCGTGCTGCTGGCAAAGCTTGCCACCCACGCCGCGGCTCTGGCGAGACGATTTGACGAGCTTAGCATGGCAGTGCTCTTCAGCACACCCTCAATCCACAGGCTAATGAGCACCCCTGAAGTGGCGCAGCCACTTCTCCTACAAGCGAGTGCAAAGATCCAGTCGCCCCACCAGCGGGAGAAGATATCGGCGTGGGTACGCCGCTCTGGTTTGCCCCGCGAGCTAATTGATGAATGTACGAGGCGCCTTCAGGTGATGAGCAGGGATGCCGGGCCCTCGGAAGTTCGCCTTCGTCTTACCTAAAAAGGAGTGTGGTTGTGTAGACGGATTCTCGAGGCGCGCGCGCGGGTGCGCGTGCTTGGCGGTGCGGCTTTTGCCCTGGCGCCGCGGTGGGTCGGGTTGTGGGGGGGCCGCTTTTCGGGGGCGGCTGTGCTCTTGGGCCATTCCTGTCGCGCCGCGCCGCCCATGGAAAAGGCGCGGGACGCGCGGGCCCCAGCCAACACTGCACCACCACGCCGAGCACCGCTGTTCCCCCCCCCTTTGGCGCCTGCTGCCCCAAAGCGTTAGTCTGACGGACTTGCGTGCCCACAGAACTACATCCCAACAAGGCAAACACATATGGACCAACATCCATACATATCTACAACGCGCATCACTTACTAGAGGGTGTGCGGGGTCGCAACTAGGGAGCCATAGGCTCACGCATACACACACCTGCTAACATTCACTTTGCTTTGTACTAGCATCCCTCTCAGTCAAAAATGCCGGTTAAACATTTCTCTCGACTCTGCTCAACCACCAGAGGTGCGAAAACCTTTCGCAGGTGTACCAGGCAATCACCCGTGATGCGCTCGGCAAACCTGAGAACCTCGTGATGATGACGTTCCACGGCAACACACCTATGCATTTCTTAGGCTCGACCGATCCTGTCGCGTACATCAGAGTGGAGGTGCTTGGCGGGTGCTGTCCGTTGGAGCCGGAGAAGGTGACGTCCCTAATTACAGCGGCTGACACCAAAGAGTGTGGCATCCTGGCCGACGGTATATTTGTGCTCTACTTCTCGCCTTTGCATTGCGGCTGGAATGGTACGAGCTTCTGAGCCGTAGTGGCTAATTTTACCCATTCTAGGGTGCTACCATTGCATCACTGCAGCTCTCTTACGCGCTTGGAGAAGACTTCGTCGGTTTAAATGAAGTGCACCAAACACTCACCATGCTGTCCAGTAGCGACGATGGTACGTGTATTAACCATCGCTCCTCTCCTCTTCCCCGCACGCAGTGTATCTGTCTGTTGCTCTTTGCTGTTTCGGCCATCTTCATTCCGTCCTGCCAGCACCTCACAAGGCGTGGAGCGGTGGGAGAAGGTGCTACGTGCGACTGCAAGTCTTCTAGCGCAAACAAACAACGAGATCGAAGTACCCCCGACGATGCGGCTGCCGTCCACATGCGCTACGATGCGACTTTCCTGCAAAGAGTTGTGCTGGTGTTGCACATGCCACGTTTTTTTCGTCCGAGGTACGCCTTTTCCTCCTCGCCTCTCATCTGAAAGAGAGAGGGACTTTTGAGAGAGAATCAGCCTAACATGCGACGCTCCCCTGCCACGGCGCCAGCGTGCCCGAACTTGCCTCCGTGTCTACCCTCCTCTTCCCTCTGCTCTGTATGAAGGCAACAGTTTTATCATCGCTACTACATACATACCAACACCTTCCAATTTCGTAGCATGTGCCGTTTCTGCATACGATCGTCTCGGTGTCGCTGGGCGACCAGAAGCGCACCAAACTTTTGACTGCTTACCGCCAGGAATTCGGCAAGCCCGAAGGGTTCGTGATGACTGCATTCAGTGATAACACCCCGATCCGGTTCCATGGTCCCCGCTGCGCGGGGTGCTGGGGTGGCCGCGCGCCCTCGCAGCCCGGGGTGGTGGCCCCGCGGTCGTCGCGGGGGGGGGGGTGCGGCATCCCGGCTAGCCGTGTCTGCGGCCGATGCGGTGCCGGCTTTGGGCCCTGGCCCCGTGCCGGAGGCCGCGGGGGGGGGGCGGGCGAAAGGAAAACGCCCCGGCCCCGCCCCCCCTTTTTTCCGCGCACGGTGGTTGGGGCGGGCAATGGGGGGCCGCGCACCGCCCCTCCCCCCTAGCGGAGCACCCGCCGGCACCCTGGCGCAAGCAGCAGCGCCGCGGCTGCCCCCGGGGAGCCGGCACCCGCAGGCGCGCCCTCGCCGGCGGGGGCAGCAGAGGGGTAAAAGTGCCCGTGGGACGGAAGCAGCACCGCCACGGATTCGAATTCGATCGCGAAGAGTCGGCACGCAACGCACGGGAGTCGCTCGCCAACGATGAGGGCCTTCTGGTCCGCCGACGGAAGGGCCGAGGGGGCGGTGTGGGAGAGTACTTGCGTTTCTAAGTGGTCGAGAAGCTTCTGCTCGGCGTGGCAACCCTTTTTGCCAGTGACCAGTACGAACTCACCAATCTGAAACACCGCTGCGACGCCCCAGTCAGCAACGGCTGCCTGGAGGTTCTCTTGTGTGAGCGTTTCGTTGTTTGTGGCAACGTAGCAGCGCCGGAGAGCGCTCCCGCCTCCAGGGTACGATGAGAAGCGGGGCGGCGTGGCTGTCCTGTCGGCAAGTGCTATTGGTCCATCCTTTGGCATGAGCATCACCTGCACTTCGTCTGCATTGTGCAGGCTGTGGTGACACTGGAGATAGTTGTGCAAGGGGTGGACAAGCGCGCGCACCAGGTTGGAAAGGTAGCGGTCTAGCATGAAAGGCGAGGAGGAACAATCGTGCGCCCTCCCCACTCGCTGGTAGAGAACTGGGTGCCGAGTAGTTTTGAGATCAGACGTCTTCATGATGCCGTGTCGGAGGACGAGCTCGTTGATATTCGCGGTGCCCGCCAGGTCGTAGCGATCAAACGGCATGTCAGCCGTACCTCTTTGGCGATGCACCTTTGTGTGCTTTGGCTCCCACCCGTGCCTTGCAGCGCTTGCACTCCACACAGCGCCCACAGCATCCTTGATATCTGCTGCCTCACGTACTGATGCCGTGCCGCAGGGGCGTTGCTCAATCGCTGCTGCCTTTCGGGCGCTCTTCCTCGCTACAGTGCTTAAGTGTGCAGCCGCGGACTTATGCGACTTTGGTTTGCTCTTGACGCGCACGCGTGCCTCTTTATGCTGTGGTGAGGTCGGCCTTCTTATCATACTTAAAAGGTGCACAAGGGTCCCTTACGTTCTGCCGAAGATAGAGGAGGGCATAGAGAGCAAAAAGGGGTGGATGGGGTGTGTGTGGCGGACCATGACAGAGCTTTATATGTTTCACGGGAGGTAAAGTCAGAGAACGGGCTGCATGTTTGCTGTGAGTGACGTGCGTGTCACATCACGTGTATAGGTTGCAGCTCACGGCGAATGCCCTTCCCCCCGTCATACGATGAAGGCAGAGGAGGGAGAGGCTGATGCCGGGCAGAGGTACCGACTTGCATGAAGCAGTCGACCTACAAATGGAGCAGAAGCCGTTTTGTTCTTCCTCTAACGTGTTATCTAGCAGAGCTGGCACTGCACCCGGGGAGGAAGTCGGTAAAGGAGGCGCATCCCACGACAGTTCAAACGCCGAGTACGACACTCACAAAAGTACCCACAAAGGCGGACACCCGCACACAAGCCGGAGAAAAACAGACGGGCACAATGGACGCTCGACATGCTCTCCTTACGCTTCCACGAAACACCCAATGTGATACAAGCGTACATGTCGAGGCTTTCGCATGCCCATACACGCGCACCCCCCAACAGGTGTGCTTGTGTGCCGGTGCTTAAGAGCAGGTAACAACAACAACAAAAGCCGTATGGTTAGGCGCTATGCGTTCACAAGGAGGTCGGTAAAAGCGAAGCGAAAAGGCAGGCAGCCAAAGGAGATGGATCCAAGAAACAGGGAAGCCAGGCGCCCCAATGGGAGGAAAGAGGGAGAAGCAGAAGAGCTGTCGAGGAGGATTGGGTGAGCAAATGTGTGTGAGAGGAGCGAAACGACGAGAGGGAAAGGGCGAAAGTGAAAAGCAAAAGTTCAACAGGGAGTCTCGTCTGTACTGGGAGGAGGCAGGAACGAAAAGACAAGGTGAAATAATAACACGGATAGGGGAAGGGATATGGAGAGTGATGGGAAGTGCTTGCGTGCTTTGAGGGGGGCCGTTGGGGCCGAGACGCGCCCACACGTCCATCACGCCAGGTGGACTGCGTCATTGCCAAATCCCTTGCCCGAGTGCAGGTAGTCCACCGCGTCCGTCACTTGGTCCAGCACAGTCATCTGCCCGCTCAAGTAGCAGCGCAGGTGCCGCTCTCAAGCATCCAGCATCTTGATGAGGTCTGAAAAATACGCGGGAATGAGAGCGAAAACGTGTAAGAAACCAAACACAGAAGCGCTGCGGCGAGGGCGGATGTTGTGCAGAGGCACGTAGTCGATGCACTTCGCATCCACCTTGTTGGCATCCTGATGCCACGACGAGTTACCATTGGTACCACTGACGCCTCATGCAGACCAGAGGATCGTCCGCTGCAGGGTGCCACCCCCACTCTTGTACACAATATCAAAGCCGTTAGGGGCCACCCGGCACTTATCAGCTACCAACCCCTCCTCAGGTTTCTTATGGATGGCCTCGTTGCACCCGATGCTGTGAAGGAATTTGGCTTTCTCTGGCGTGCTGCACGTGCTCACGAGACGCTTGCAGTCGTGTTTCTGGAGAAGCTCCACCGCGATGCCTCTGTTACTGCCACCGGCAGCAGTCATCACGCTGACGTTGATAACCAGGTACTAGTAGTTCAGCTTGAGTACGCACGTCCACCTCAGCAGGCCCATCCTGGTACCCGCTGTAACCACTGGGCTAGTACACCGCAACTGCATCGCCAACGGCGACTTTCTGCAGGGCATCGCCGACGCAGACAACTTCACCAAGCTCCCCAAGGTCAAAGCTGTGCTGCACGGTGCACCGCGGAGCGTATGAGTTCTAAATCGAGGTGATGCCTGCGGTTCTGACGCTGTTGTAATGGTTGCGGGCAAAATACACGGCTTCTCTCCACGTGGTCGGGAATAGGGAAAGACGCGATTTTGGTGGCCTTTTGGAAGTCGTTGTCTTTCTAGACAACTTGCAGCTTGCGGAACAATTTTCAAGTGAAAGAGGAGGGAGAGGTCCAAAAAGGCGAGTTGAAGGAGGAACAACGAGTGGGTAAAGTGTGAAGACTGGTGCGCTGAGAGACCCAGAACAACGAAGAAAAATACGTGAATTGGCGTGGAGAGCAGACGGCTACGCACCAACGGAAAGGACAGAGTGAAAGGGGAAAGAGATAGCCAGCACAAGGGTAGGTGAAGATCGGGGAGAATGATCTGCAGAGGTCCGAAAAGAAAAAGAGGAGGGTAAAAGTAAAGGAGCGTGTCTGGAGAGATGGACGAAGGGGACAAGTACGTGCATCGATGTGGTGCAATGCAGTCAATAAAGGCAAAAGGGGAAAAGCAACCACGAGAGGAGTTACCAATTGGCTATTCCGCCACGGTTGATAGAGACGATAGTAGGAGGCGCCGTAAGGCAGCAGCACAGCAAAGTTGTCTTGCAGTGGCGAGACACGGTGTGCCAAGTTCAGACGTAGGTGGAAAGAGGCATCGCTCTGACGCGGCAAACGCGCCGCTGTTTTTTCATCGAGATTGTGCTTTCCTTGAGGAGGGGTAGGGGGCCGGGAGGGGGGGGGCAAAAACTCATCCACACATCACCGGTTCCCCACGCGTCACGGTTTACTCCTCCCGCCCACAGCTGCTTTTCATCCTAGCATGACTTTGAACCTTCTGGGAAGGGGGAACAGTCCACCGGCAGACACAGATGCGCACCAAGGCATCTTGTGGGTCTCGGACGGCGAAAGGAATGAATACGAGAGAGAAAAAGAGGTGAGTTGCCGTTGGGAGAGGAAAAGAAAGGCTAATGCTCACATGAGTTACCTTAGTCGAACATACCCCGAGACACCGTCGTTTCGTTCAGCGCCACATACACACATGTACACACGCGCAAAAGACAGTCCAGTCAATTCAGGAATACGAAATCAACAAAGCCACAGAGAAATACCACACTACTGCTGAGCCCTGAGGGTAAGAGGGGCACAAAGAGTGAAGGGTGGGGTCACGGCAAGGGGGTAGTGAGGGGAGGGGGTGCAGAGCGAGACACTCGCATTACCTCATCTGCACTAGCTGGTGTGCCGAGATGACGCCTGGGTGCTTCCCTGCTCGTCAGAACCCGAGTCCGTCCCGGTGCCGCTATCTTCTTCCCATTCCTCGAACTCCTCTTCCGCATCCTCGTCGTCGTAGCTGTCGTCATCATCATCCTCCTCGAATTCGTCATCGTTGGTGTTAGTCGAGTCGTCCGTGTCGTAGTCGTCATCCTGTATCGACCACCGTTCCATCTCCTCATCGTCATCGGTGCCCATCGTGCTGTCCTGATCTTCCTGTACGGCGGGCGAGGCAAAGGCGCCGTGATCCGGGTACGGGCCGGCTGAGAGGCTGAAGAGTCGGATAACGGAGTCGATGTCTTGGTCGAGAATGGCGGCGCAATAGCGGTCGGATGGATCGACAGCGAAGGCCTTAAAGGAAGGCCGCACCTCCTCGGAGAAGACGCTGTCAAGAGTGTAGCTGTCCACTGCCGAGACGATAGGGAGGTGCGTACCGGAGATACGAGAGGCCTCGCGGAAGCTGTACAATACTCGGCCCGCCTTCGAGCAATGGAAGCTGGTCGTCTTCTGAAACGTTGGGACCGTCTGCATCATGCGCCACGTTCGCATGTCCCATACTTTTTCGTCGATGATGACAAGAGGCAGCTTTGGGTGGAAGGCGCTCGCGAATGACTCGGTGATGCGGTCGAAGCGAAAGATCGGCTTCTCGGGCATCCGCAGGTCCCACAGGATGGAGTCGTTGAGCACCAGCTGCGAGGTACAGTCGAACAAGGCCACGTTTGCCATGTTCTCACCTGTCCAGATAGGGTCTGACAGGGTACGCAGCTCGACTCCGGTGACTAGGTCGTGTACACGACAGGCGTGTTCCTCCTCACTCGTGACGACGGCGAGTCGGTTGTCGCGCGAAAAGCGCAGGGTGCGGCACTCCGTCAGCTCCTGCTGTGCCACTGGCAGGAGGTTGCGACGCATCACGTGAGCCTTGTGCGAGTCATTGACGGCTGCGATGAGGTTGCCGTCGTCCGAGACGACAAGAGCTGAGATGGCTTCGTTCTCAAAGACCAGGTGTTGCTCGAGTAGCTTCTCATCTGGCGTCTCCTCAGGGAAGGTGTCGAAGAGAGCAACGGAGCCCTCAGAGGTACCAATCACGATGGAGTCACCGCTGTCGCAGAACACCACACTTTCCCCTTGCAGCTCTTCTCCACTCCCCGTGATGTCGAACATGAACGCCGGGTAGCGGTACGTGAGCCAGTTAGCATTCGTTTGCGTGCGCAGCGTGAACTTGCCACCACAGCGGCGCCACAGCAGACGGTTGAACTCGTTCCGCGTGTCGTCCAGCGGGATGGGCAGCGGCAGGTATACGTGCTTCTTCGTCAGGTCGAACTGCGGAAGGGTTTCGATGGGGTTTGGACAGCGCTCCTGTTGTTGGCGCAGGTACGACCGTATGACACCGTCCAGCGAAGGCGTCGGCCCCTTGGCGGCTGCATCACTGATCGACATCGATGTGGCGGTGGCACCATCGCTGCATAGCGCAGCTGTAGCGGCTGACGATTTGATGCCACTCTCGCTCCGCAACGTGGCCGCTGCCGCGGCGAGGCCTTCGCTGTCCAGGTGTTCTGCGATGAGCTGGAGCAGCGACTCTTTAGAGTAGTCAACCACCGCACGACCGATAATGGCTTGCCGTTGTTCCATTTCCAGCGGATCGACGGCGTGCACCTTCACCACATCGGCTTGGCTCACCCCGCCAAAGGCACTGGGCATGAATGACTTGAGGTTGTCCATGAAGTGTCCAGCCGGGCCAAGCTCTGTTGGAAGCTTGCGGGCCCCGACGACGGAGATGAACTCACGTTGCACATCGCTGTACTGGGCGGAGAGGTCCTGCACCAGCGTTCGTATGTTGAGCGCTTCGAAAAGAATCGCCGTGTCGCTGTATCGCCGGAGCACCGCCATCAACTGCACCGCTCGTGCCACTACAGGGAAGTAGTTGAGCTTTGCCGACATGGAAGCATCCTTTCGAATTTTGAGCACCTCCAAGAGTGCTCGCACGCCGTCACTCGCGCGGAAGGCACCGCAGGCGTTGTTGAAATTCGCAACAGCGTTTTCATCCGCTACGTCTGCTGGTGGATTCGTGATATGGATGAGGATCTGAAGCGCTGCCACTACGCACGGGAGAAGGTGCCCCTCACGGGAAGTGTTGCGGTTCTGGTACGAAACTGCAAGATCGTTGACAATGGCTAGAAGCTGCGCTATTCCAGACTCGTGTGAGCGCACTTCGGCTATCAGCGGCCGCACATACGGAATAACAGTCAGCGCGCACAGCGCCTGCAGTGACGCGATAAGTAGGTCCCACCGACTTTGAACAAAGAAGAAATTGGCGCAACGGAGAAGGAGTGTGTGAATTCCGATGTCTACGAGCTGCTGGATGGCGCCAAGTCGCTCCGCCGTCAACAAACTCTGCACGTTTTCGGCCGACACACCAGGCAGCCCAGGCGACGGCGCAGCGAGGAAGCCAAGGATTGCGTCGACTGTTGGCGGATCTCGCGGCAGGGACGTGATGCGCGACGACTGTGTGACCAGCGCCGACAGCACCCGGTGCTTCCGGAAGATCACCTTGGTGGAGAGCATCAAGTGCGTCACGAGGTAGATGTTAAGACATCGCAGCAGTGCGAGGAGCAAGTCGCTGTGCATCACGTCGAACTGCTCCTCCGAAACCTTGAGACACCGTTCCAGCGCCTCGATGGACTCCATTGGACCGTTTTCGGCTTCAAAGTAGTCAATCACGATAGGAAAGCTCAGTGAGTGGAAGAGAAATGCACCCACACTGCTCTGCACATCACTGTTTGTTGTGTGCTTCCACTGGTCAATGATGAACTGCATGATCGGCTCGAAGTGGCTCCGCTGGCGTCGTAGCAGCTCCTCAAACACCGCGGTTTTGGCCAGATGGGAAAGGACAATGGCGCAACCGTATGTCGTGTACGCTTCCAACTTGCCTTGTACTACACGTAGAATGCGGCTGACACCGTCAGCATCTAGGAAGAGAAACGCAAGTTTCTTGTGGGATAGGACCGCGCTGAGCACCCACCCAATGCGGGCCAGCATCTCACGCTCCAAGCGATAGCAGCGTTTTATTGAAATGAGGTTCACATCCCACTGCAGGAGACTGGCTACCATTTCTTCGTGTGTGGCCTCGTCTACTTTGTGTTCGGCAAGTGTTTGGCGCACTGAGCGCTCTGCAGCTTCGCGCGCTTGCTCATTCTCGAGGAATCGGGCACTGATGTCGATAGAGTCCAGTACCTTGAGCGCAGACTCGATTGTCTGAAACTGCAAAATAGGAAGAACAGCATCACTTTGCTGACACAGAATACCGGCCACGATACCAATTTGAAGAAGCTCCAGCATCCGGATGTCTGCCTGCGTCACTCTCATAGTTTTCACACGCAGGTATGTTTCCCATGGAACTACCTCGTAGTACGGCGAGCTAAACTGGTACAGAAAAAGACGGTCCTGCTCCCCTACCGCTGGCAGGTCCAGGCTCGGAATCCAGCGTACAAGCACCTCATTTTCTGTGAACCCCTCAACGATACCGTAGTCACACCCTTTGCCTTGTTGGCCGCTTTTCCAGCCTGGGCCGCGCCCAACTCGGTCGCCAGCTTTCGGAATCCATTCATCGAGATAAAACTCTACCCCAGTGGGACCTTCATGGCGCGCATTCTTAAGGGCCCGTTGTGTTAAAATCTGCTTGCGCCGTTGCCGCTTCCGCACACCATTCCCTGTAGGTTCGGGAGGTGACCCCTCGGTTATGAAATTTGGTTCTGTGGAGTGTGGCAGCGGCAAGTCTGGGGTGGTTTTAGCCACAGGCGAGGCTTCTCCCCCTTCATCCGTTGCCACTTCTTGCACTCGCTGCTGCGTCAGAATCGGGGATCGGCTTGGCGAGGACCTGCGCGAGTTGGGCTGTGAGTCTATGTCGCTAGGCACGGCGGCTGACCGGTACCGCTGCGGAGACCTTCTTTGGGAGCGCGAGGTCAGCATAGTTTCCCTGTAAAGCGGAAAGTATCCATATAACTGATGAACCCAGTGGCGAAAGCGCTGCAGCAGAACCTTCGGCATATTCTGTGCTAGTGCTTCCGACACAGTTTGTTCGTCTTGATCGAGCATACTGAACATGAGCGATAGGGGGATAAGCCGCTGGCGAGGGTTCTTCTCCGTAGCGAGAGACTTACACAAGTCGTACATAGAGATCGGATCGAGAAAGCTCTCGCGCGAGCCCTCTACGACCAATAGCGCGCAGTGTGAAGCAGTGCACTGGGTGCGCTCCATTCGGGTGTAAAACTCAACAAGTAGACCGCAGCCAACGGCATTCCTCGTTTCTTCCCTGTTGAGCTGCTGCTCGTAGTTGAGGTCGAGAACCTCGCCCATGTGATCACAGAAAACAGTGTTGTGGTGGATTGTATGAGCCAGGGACTCAAAGGGCACCCGCTCCTGCATTTTCAGTGTTGCCATGTAGGAGTCTGAACATCGCTCATTTTCCTCATTCAACACATACAGCAGCCTGTCCCACAAGAAGCCATATAACTCTTGCAGCTCAAGGAGGCTCCGCAGGGTGTATTCGCGCTCAGCGATGGCGCTGCTAGTGAGAGCTTGTGGCGGGCCTACCTCCTCTTCATTGATAGAGCCCATCGTAGATGCTATTTCGTTCTCCACAGCTGTGCTTTTCTCTTTCAAGCTGCCGTATACTTTGAGGAGACGCTTCATCAGTTCTTTGACCAGCGGAACAGACTTGCTCGAGAATACAAAATTGTCGTCATCATCGTCGGCCTCTTCGAATAGAGAGTCGTCATAAGAAGAGTCATGGTCGCTACCCAGCTCTATCGAAATTTCTTCGAGATCGGATGTGAGGCTCATTAGTGGTAGAGGTAAGGCTTTGAAATAAAGAGCCTTTGCTGTGTGTTTTGAAGTGCCACACCTTGCTTAATGTGAATTCAGGGAGGCAGCCGTACATGTTTTCGAGAAAAGGAATACCGACGTGACCGAGGTGCAAGAGTTTAGACGCAAGGGATAAGATGAACTAGGGTAGTGCGGCATAGCTGAGAACGAGCCCCCGGGGTGAAGTGAGATCGATACTGTTGCGCACTTATGGAATTCCAGCTGTTAGAGTAGCTACCAAAGCGCTGTGGTGAACCTTTGCAGTCGCTTAGTGTCTTGTCGCTACGGAGAACGTCGTGGGAACTGATTGTGAGGTCTTCGGCCGCACTCACACTTTTTTGGCGTTTGCTAGGTGTAGCAAGGGTAGTTCGGCAAAGCATGGCACTTGTCAGCAAATATGCATCCCGTACGTAGCAGAACTTCTAAAAACTCAATGACAACACAGCACACAGAGCAAGTAGTCTGGATATTGCCTAACGCGGGTAGCTAAAAGCTGTTATTTTGGCCTTGACAATATCAGCCAAAGGTGCAGAGTGCACCAGTTCAGCGCTCGGAGACTACTTACCGTAAATGTAGAAAGGGGCTTCGTCGTTCCAATCTGCACTAAAGTGCATCAAGGTCCGCTGTCGCAGCATGGTTGAAGCAAGCACCTTTTCGTCAAGCTTACGAGAGGTCACAACACACTGGATGCTGGGGACTTGAGCGATAACTTCCGTCAATTTTGTCATGAGATCGTTGTCAAACATCCACGAATGCGTAAAGACAACGGTCACACCCTCCTCTTTGAGCCTTGCCGCGCACTTAATCAGGTCCTTCTGCACCCACACAGCTTCCTTTTTGGAGAAAATGTCTGAGTACAGCAGCTTTGCTCGCTTCGATGCTTCTTCAGCTGCCCGGATTCGCGACGGAATAATCTCCACACCAACGCTCTTCGGACACTTCGTCTCAGAAAGCACCTGCAAGCAAACGTTGCCGACACCACTGCCAATGTCACAAAACACTACCTTGGCCTCAAGATCAGCTTGAGATTCACCCTCGCTTTTGAGGAGCTCTCTTTGCCGCCAATCGAGAAGAGCGGGGATGATTGCTTTCGTCCACATTTGGCGGACACCGTTCACGTCGATGATGCCAATCTGTGCAAACACGTTTGGCTGCACCGTGAGAGATTCTTCTCCCAGCTCCAACTCTCCACGGTTTTTGTACTCTTCGGAAAGGTGTTTGTAGAGAAGAGGTTGCATGACGGCAAAGTTGGGAGGCGGCGGTGTAAGTCCCAGTAGCCGGTAATTGGCGGCGATGGAATGGTGACGCAGGTAGTTCATGTACGTCAACGTTCCTCCGCCAACAGCACCCGCGGCCACGCCGGTGGCAACTATTCGAAACGCGTGGGGGGTAAAGGCAATCCGCAAGATTACCAATGTGCCAACGGCAGCACTGCCAAATAGTATTAATGTGGAGGTCATGGTCCTACCAGCCGGCAGGGGAGGAACAGAGCGAAAGGGAGCAAGATATTGTTGAGTTTGGCACGAGGAGGCCCATTCTCAAAGGCTCTGAGGCGGCAGTGCGGAGACACTGTTAATGCAACGCTCATTTTCCCTTTTGTATGTGTGCAAGGCAGTCCTTGTCTTCCTGCTGCAAGATCGCTTTCAGTCCAGTCGCTAGCAGCACACGTTATGCTTTCAAGAACTCGTTTACCATATTGGCATCGTCGCTGATTTGCAGCGGCCCATCAGAGTATCATGCTGATCGAACTGCCTTGAGGACACCCAGCACCAGCCTTCACTATCCCACGCGTGTCTTAACCCCTTTTCGTATCGTTTGTTAGCAAATGTTGCACAAGTGGAACAGATGCGCTTCTTACAGTATCTGGGAGGCTTCAGAGCTGTTGTGGGCGTCAGTGGGGGGGGGGGGGGCTGCGGTGAGTGAGGGTTCTGAGGTAGTCGTCGGGGGAATCGTGAAGGCACGGTCTGGTTTTCAGCCTTTACCACCTACACCATTTGAAGTGAAAGAAGACCACGAGACTGCGTCTGGATTCAACGCAGGGAGGCAACGATCATCTCTTGTTTGAGTACCAGATTGAGCCAGTGGAAAAGGTTCAGAGCCTGTCACAAAGCGCCATTCTTCACATGAACGAGGGTGACTTGATACAGGTATTATATCTGCAACTGAGGAGCAGCTGATGGTGTGCGGGGACTCACTGCAGGCATCTGAATTCAAATATCAACCTTTGCTTTTCTACCTTCCTTTTTGTCCTTTTCTTTGCAGGTTCTGGAGACACACCACACAATTAGTGGAGGCATCGCAAGGACTTTAAAAGCAGTGAGGGCGGCTTCCTTGCACACACATATACAGGTACGGTGCGACTCATCTCCGAATGAACAACGCTATTGAGAATGCCCTGCGGGAGACTCCCATTACGCTCGTGGTCTGTGGGCTGATGGGGATGCTAGGTGTCATGTCATCGCTGGAGGTGATTCATCCTCTCTACTTGCTGCTGAGCCCGTCGTTGGTGTTCAAAGAACATCAGTACTGGCGTCTGGTCACTAACTTCCTTTACTTCGGTCCAATCAGCGCTCATTGCATAATGGAAATTCAGTGGATCTACTTGGTCAGCTCTTACCTTGAAGCTCAGTACTACAACAGGCGACCGCTCGACTACATCTTGTTGCTGTTGATCGTCGGTTGCTCGCTTTTGGGCCTGAGGTTTTCGTCGATTGTGGATGTGCCGTACTTAAGCTACATGCTAGGCACATGCATGACATACATTATGAGTCGCATCTTCAACGACATAGAAGTCGCGATCTTTTTCGTGGTTCCCGTTCCAATGCGCCTTCTTCCATTTGTGCTAATGATTATGAACACAATGGTTTCTGGAATGTCAAATGAGGTCTTGGGCAACATTCTCGGACATGTATTGTGGTACTTTTTAGAGGTGTTTCCTCGCATCACTGGACAGAGTCCCCTTCGAATTCAGTGGCTATTCGAGTGGGCATTTGCTGCGCCGTTAGGTCGGGTGACATAGTTTGCTTTTAGTCTCATTGAACAATAGCGAAAATAAAAGTAATAGATGGCCGGGTTTACTTCACCCAGTTTTAAAGCACCTTACAATTACTCTGCTCCGATAGCGGACACAGGGTGATTTGAACTTGTTGTTCTCAAAGGTTCTGTTTTGACGCACTAGCGGCAGTGGTGTTCTTTGCCGCATACATTGCTTGCTTGCCACACGCTCTTCCTTCCCATTGTTGATGCCTTGCTTCTTAGTGTCTTTTCTCAGTCTGAAGTAGCTTTACCCCCTGGACTTCATATGAACACATAAGAGCTGACAGGATGTCGCGTCAGCTTCTCCAGCGGTGCTCGAAGAAGCACTTTGTGATTCACATGGACATCAACAAAACTATTATCCAGGTCGACCAGGCGGGTGGGCGCACTATGGATGATGTTCTAAATAGTAATGTTGCCGCTAACACGTATGGCTATATCGACCCTACCGACAATCAGTGGCGGCCTCTCTACGGTCCTTCTGATGCACCGGTCGCACAACCCGATACCTACAGTGGTCCCATCATGTCGTATGACACGTACATTGACAGTCTATATTGCGCGCCTCCGGGGATGCAGGAGCTATCAAAGGCAGAGCGGGATGCTGTGTGGAGGACGGTATCAAATCTCCGTCGACAGGCTACGAGGAAGTTCACTTTTCCTGGGGAGGCTGGTGAGGCATATGCACCACTAGTCGATCTGCAGCGTCAACACTTGGGGCATAGTGACGGGTACTACAACATTATCCCTGCGTTCTTCCACATGATCAACACACTCTCAGAGCTTAGCTTGCAGTTCACGCTCATTTTCAGAACGTTCGGTAGCGATTTGAGCGCCGTTCTGGAAGAGTGGAGATCGTTCGTCTTTGGCATGCATGCGTGCAAGCCTTCTGGTCCAGTTTTGCAGGAGCTGAAAGAGAACTATGTTGAGCCACTGTCGGGGAGTTTTTTTCGACAGGCTGATGACATATACATCTGCTACGGACCTCGTGTGTCGCTCTCGTCATACTTCACGTCAAGCTTTCAGGAGACAGATCCTGCCAAGGTACTGGAACATTTGCACCAAGTGCCTGGGTGTACGTCGGCTTGCAAGACGTCTTTTGCCGATCTCAAAGATCACTTGGTGGCGTACTTTTCCCGTTCTAAGAACGTAGGTGGGCTTGTGGATTACTACCCTAGCTGGGCACAGGCAGCGGAACACCGGACTGGCGGAAAGGTATACCCAATTTCGCAGAACGATCCAAACTACTACTCTGTATTCTTTGACGATAACATCTTTATCGGGAGTGAGCACTCTATCGTGGATATCCGCGAGACACACGGCGCAAAAAGCATTGTTGATATGGAGGTAGAGCGGAAGTACTGTGTCCCCGTAAATGCCTTCAAAGCCATTGTGGACAAAGAGTATTTTGTCAAGGAGCTATGCACCTGCTTGAGGTTGCAGAATAGGGATTTATGACTGGTGAGGCTGCAACTAGCTCAATCACAACTTACAAGAATACCCATATGACAGGCAAAAAAAAAAAAACAGAACAAGCCTTCGCTGTTGAAAAGCGTTCCGCTAGCGATGGTGCTACTCCTCTGATTGAATAAGCCATGAGAAATTTGCTTTGCAGCTAACACATCGAGAGCAAATGCCATCCTCTAGATGCACCGGAAAAAGGAACAAGGGCTTGACTTACTACATCACGGCTCTCTGCGCTTTTCGAAGCTGGTCATTTTTCGGTATACGCTTTTGACTGGACTCATGAAGCAACTTTTCTAACTGCTTGGCGGCTCCTTTTACAGGAACTCCTTACATGACCGAATTCAAGAAGTTGACGACGCTAACTGAGACTCTCACTGAGTATGTGCTTGCTTTAAAGGCGTGCTGCACAGGTGGTGACCATTATGGCTGCAGCGAGAGTGTGGTCGGTGATGTTGACTCCCATCTACCTGTTTGTGATGCTGAGCACATGCACCTACTCTCAAGCCAAATTCGCGAGGCCGTCGCTGATGGTTTACCAAGGCTGCGGAAAATTGTACTGAAGGCACGGGAGACAGATCCAAATAGGCAAATCTACAATGAAGCGATGTGTGCAAAGATTGAAGCACTGTTTCTTGCGTTCTGCAGACCCCTTCAGGTTTTAGCGCCTGCCTATTTTGATGCCCTAACGGAAAATGACGCATCTCTGCATGAGGATGGAAAAGAGAACAACCTATTGGACGGTTTGCTTGATTCAGACTTCGATCCCAATGTACTATTGGAGGAGTCAGCGTCTTTGCAGGCGGCGGATAGCATTCACAATCACTACATACTACAGCGTGCAAAGGCGGAGGCCTGGCAGTCGCGTGTAGCACAGGGGTTGACAGATGCAGTCGCATTTGAATCTCAAAATCGTGCACTCATTTTGGCTGAGGAGAAGGTCAGTCGCGTAGCTGCGCTTGAGGAAAAACGAGCCGACAAACTACGCGTCCTGAATATAATGGAGGCGCGCGCAGAGTTAAAGTGGCAAACTGAACTGCAGCGCAGAGGTACAGAGCTAAGTCTCCTCAAAATGGCCGCCGATGCTATCAGCGACGTCGATGCAGTCCCCCTTTTCCTAGCCAACAGCATATTGGACGAGGCTCTTCGAGCTACGATCGCAGATCATACTCGCCAACTCATCAAGGCCCTATTGAGTACTCCAGAGGATATGAACATTCGTCGACTGCGAAATAACAACGAGAATCTCATCTGTGACTATGGCCACCCGTGCTTGAGTGCATTCCACCCTGAGACTGGAGAGCGGTGCGTTTGCCAGGCAGTCGTTTGTGCAGCTGAGGTGCTGTGGTACCGCATGGGATATACTATCCGCTACACAAAGGTACCTAATCGCTTCCTCGACGTGGCGAGAGGTGAAGCCAGGGCCCGCTCCTTGCGCCTTCCGTGTGGGCGAAGCTTGTCAGAACACACCTATGAGCCAATGGGCTTTGAAGACTATTCGGAACGGCTCTTCGAACTTGTGGAGCCGGATGCAGTGGAGCGAGCGGACGAATGGATGGAGTGGTATACTATGATTCAGCGCATGGAGTCGACACTAACCAGCATGTTACCCAGATCGTATCGATAGCCAACACACACCATTGCTTTTCTTCTCCCTGATATGCAGTGTCGTGAGAATGTACACACACACACACACAACTGTCTTTGCAAGGACGCTGTCAAAGAAGGCTGATATCAGTTGCAGCAAATAACTAGGGAGCAACTGCAAACTTTTTCGATGCACACAGAAATCGCTGATGACCGAAGACGTTGCCTCTCTTATGCAAGTTGCGTGCTCTACATTCTACTGATACCATTCATCACCTCCAATTCCACTTCCTCGTTCTTCCTTGTTAGCGTTCCTCAATCCTTACTATTCGCGTCACTACAGCTCATAGGAATATCTGCGCATGCGGAGGGGAGAAATTTACCTTTTCTCTCTTCTTCCCCCCTTTTCCCTCCTCACATGAAGCTCGCACATTCACATAGGTTGTGTGTGCCCCATCCCGGCGGTGAGGCACACCTTGAACGTGGTGTGTATTGACACTGTGACATAGAGACTTCGGTGGATTCATGCGCGGTTCCTGAATCAATCGAGCTTTTATGTACTACTTTGCAACTGCATTCGCTTTTTTTTTTGTGCTTTCACCGCATCTGTCTTCACTCGTGTCAGCACGGGTTGCGTTGTTTTCTGCCCTTTTTTCGCGCCATTTTTCTGCTCACGGTTTAGAAAGTGATAGCGATGCACCCCAAATATGGATTGAGCACCTCGGGTGCTTCTCTTATCTCTGCGTCAGAGGCAATGCATCACTTCGGTGACTGCCTCACGGCGTACGAAAGGAAAGAGATAGTGCAATACGAGGCAGTTTATTATGCTGGTCAAAGGTGCGTCGACAAGGTGAAGTCGCCGAACAACGGTCACAATGACGGGTACGACACCGAGGAGGGTGAATACATCTTCCGAGTCAAGGACCACATCGCTTACCGCTACGAGGTTCTCGAGGAGTTGGGAAGCGGTGCATTTGGTCAAGTATTCAAGGCAATTGATCATTTTGACGGATCGATTGTAGCTGTGAAGCTCATTCGTAACCACCGCAAGGTACTACAGGCAGACCAGGAGATTGGCATCTTACAACGTGTGAACGACCGTGATCCGAAAGGGCTCTATGGCATCGTGCGTATGATAGACAACTTCAAGTTTCGTGGACATATTTGCATCAGCTACGAACTCCTGGGTGCCAACCTATATGAGTACCTTAAAACGAAGGACTTTTTCCCGATGGCGCTGCCGTTGATCCGCAGCATTGCTGCGCGCATGCTGGTGACACTGTCATTTCTAGCGCGCGAGAACATAATTCACTGCGACTTGAAGCCCGAGAACATTCTGCTGCGCGACAATGACCCGGCTGTCGTGAAAGTGGCCGATCTAGGCTCTGCGAGCATCGACACGAAAAGCGTGTACGTGTACATTCAGTCGCGCTTCTATCGCGCGCCAGAGGTGATTATGGAGCAGAAGTACAACAATGCGATTGACTGGTGGAGCTTTGGCTGCATACTCTGCGAGCTGGCCAACGGCGATCCCGTCTTTCCCGGCAATGATGAGAAGGACCAGCTAGGGTGCATTATGGAGTATCTAGGGCCACCGCCACAGAACTTTATAGAAGCTTCCTCTGCAAGGCGGAAGCGCGAGTTCTTCGACGGTCATTACAAGCCTCGGCCCCACACGACGCGTGAGGGTAAGCAACGCGAGACAGGGTCAAGATCGTTGTCGAAGTTCCTGGGCGTCTCAGAGGACGATGACTTTCTAAGCTTTGTACGCCTCTTTCTGCAGTGGGACCCGTCACAGCGGGTCTCGCCACGCGAGGCGATGAAGCACCGTTGGATCTGCGACAAGTTTGTATTTCCCACCCAGTCAGAGGAGAAGAAGCCGGGGTTGTCATCGTTGACAAAGGAGAGCAACGCCTCTGCATCCGGGTCACTCAAGGAGTGCATGTCTCAAGAGCCTGCTGCACCGCTTAAACCCAAGGTATCCATGTCCACCATCGTGGGGTCACTTTCCACGGCACGGGAGGCACCCATTGATTCGCTGTGGCCAAGTGCTGGGCCCCCAAAGGCGCAGCGGTCGGCACCATTGCTGCAACCACCCACTACGTGCACAGGCAGTGCGAACTTCAACACATCAGGTGACAATGCCTCACGTGTGAACACATTGCCGCCTTCTCGCGACGCATTCTCTGGCACTGTGACGCGCGGCGCGGCTCAATCGACAGGCGCGAAGTTCCAAGGGGCGTCAGTGCCGCAAAGGCACAACGGACGCCTGCAGCGCGGCAGGCAGCGACGTTCCACAGACATGGCAGACGTTGAAATACCGGGTGAGGCTATTGCTTTGCTGAATAACTCGACATCTCTTCACGCACCATTGGGTGCTGAAGAGTCCTCTGCAGAGAAGCACTCGCGTGGGCTCATGATCACTGCCAATAAAGATTCATCCCCCGTCTCCGTGCGCGGGGTCGTCACGAGAGTGATCAACCCAAGACCGCAATTGCGCCTCGCTGGCGGAGTACTCTCGCCAGAGGTGCTATCACCTGTCACCTTGCACTCTAGCGCCAACCCCGTCATCGTCACCTCCCGCGACAGGAATGCCCACTCATCTGAGAACGAGGCATCACCGAGTGCATCGCACAGCAACACCAACAGTGGTGCCGTCGGCAACGCACGAGGAAACAGCAGCGCAGGAGACGTGCCCACCAGTGTGTTAGAGCTGCCTCAAGAGTACGAGGGTACTACAGCGAAGACGCACACTGTGGATTTATTGGGTAGGAATGGTGGCGCCATCGACTTTTGTAGTCTTTCGCGATGGCCCAGCACGACGAGGACGTCGCAATTAAATGGGGATCGCCAGAGGAGTGCGAGTGCATCAGCCAGGAGGGATAGCCACGGCATCACATCGCCTGGGTTATCGACTGAGTCTGCGAGAGGGGAGGCAGTCAGGGAACGCAGGGAGCACTTGGTCAGTCTCAACCCAGTAGACTTGTCACCCACCAAGGCGTCCCAGCCCGCTGCGATACAAGGCAGACCGCACGCGGGAGAGTATATGCTACCGTCAGAGCTGCCGCCGTTTAGGGAAGGCGCTAGTTCTAGCAATCTCGACGATGTCGGGGTATCGCCGAACTGCAGACACCTCGCAGCAATACTGTCAGATCCACGCAACAAGGGTGGGCTGACGGAGCTCTCGCTGCAGACCCGCGGCAGCCCTCCTCTCCCTCTTCCTGGGCCATCCGCCGTTGCCGCACCCTCGCTAACGCCGCCGTACAGATTTCTGCAGCGCAGCGCTCAATGCAACATACCCGTCGTGTGTGATGACGGGGCTGCACATACCGCTGCAAGAAACCAGCGTGTGGGTGCAAGTGAGGCGTCATCGATGCTGTCGGAAAGGCGAGCTGTTCAGCTCAGCGGCATGCACCTTGTACCGCCTCGGCAGGTGTTGGGCCGGCAATCTCTACTTCCTCGGCAGAACGGTTCTGGGACCCGGGGCAAGGCTGTGACGAAGCCTTCAACGGTCACTACGCCGCAGCTTCCATTGCTCAAGAGATAATCGCCTTGCTGACTCTTGGGAGAGTGCACTCTTGAGCTGGATAAGAGGTGAATGTGGGGTTTCTCCCCAGAGCGTGCCAGTAGTAATGTGAAGCAGGTGGGCCTGCGAAGGATGGCAGTGATGAGGTCGACTCTCAAACAAGTGCACCTTTGCACGTGGTCTGGCTATTGTTAGCGACTCTGAGGACTATGCTGAAGAAAAATGAAATGGAAAAGGCGAAGGGTAGCAGAAGCAAGACTGATGCGTCTGGGGAGTCGAGAAACATCCTTTTTCTCCAAGGGTTGATGTTTGCCTGCCTTTCCACACCCTCGTCTTTTCCATTTTGTTGATAAACGCTACACGCCACAGCAAATTGCGCTTGTAGGTGCAGGTGCGAGTGTTTGTGTCTCTGCTCCTGGGACACCTCTCTTGGTCTGTGCATCGCGTTAAGCTAGCTTTTCTATGCCAGTGCCTGACCCTCGTCTTGAGTGTGAGCGTTCGCCCCCTTCATTTGGTCAGAGAGCAAATAAAGTGAGAACGCCCCTGTAGTGCTCTTTCTGAAAAGAAAGACACCTACGTGATGACCGAGAGCTATTTTGCTCTGATATAATTCTACGTCTTGTACCATCGTTACTGATCTTCTAGCGTGAGTTGTTGTCGCGTCTTCTGTAGTCACGTCTTTTTTTTTCCTGATTATTTGGTCTCTGTTTACTCTTTTGCTTTCCTTTCCCCTTAAGGGCTTTCTGCGAATTTGTCGAGTAGACTTCTCCTTTTGCTCTGTGTCATGATACGGAGGGCGTGGTACTTCAATGATGTTTTCATCTTTCTTTCTCACACTCTCATTCTCGTGGGGCTTTTCTTGCTTCTTTTTTTTCCAGCATCGTTTGCAGAATGTACTTCCTCTGCCCTTTGTTGGAGAGGTGTAGAGAGCGCGCGGATGGTTGTGGTGGTGATTGAGTTATGAGGACGGTCCAAGGCATGCACGTGCCATCCCCATCACCTGGTATCCATCTACTGGACGTACAAGGGCAAGGATGACACATCCAGTCGCTCATTGCTTATTTTTATTTGTTTGCTTCTTCCTCGTCGGTTCTGGACTACTGCGCTCGCTCCTGGTCTCTTGAGCACCACTGCGCATCCCCGTTATTTCTTGTATTCTCATTTTTTTCTCGTACCACGAAGGCGGTGACTCGCTATTTTTTCTCATGTATATGTAAGTGTGTGTGCATGTTTTTCCCTTTCTTTTTTTTTTCCTGTTCCCTCTTCACTTCTTTACTAAGCTGAGCGCAAGAAGAGAAGGTGCCGATTTGTTTCCTTGTCTTTTCGGCTCTTCTCTTCCTGTACGAAGATGTGCTCCTTGCGTGAAAGTGTGTTGATGTGGCATTGATGAACCAATAAAGCAGAGCAAAAGGTGGGGGCGGGGAGGGTGTGCAGGGTTACGTAAGTACATGTGCTTATCCGTTGCTTTTTTCTACCTTTTGTGTGTTTTGTTCATGTAGTTTTTTTTTCTCTTGTCCTCCCTTTTCTGTGTGTGCGTGAGCATGTGTGCCTGTATTACGAGCAGGTGTGCGATGTGGTCGATGTGTGGCTTCTTGTGAAGGCTCACACCAGTTTCTGCGAGCCAGTGAGTGAAGTCTCGATTCGCGGGACTTTTTTTCCTGAATGTATTCATTCTTGAGTAGAGCAGGAGCTCAAATCCCCACTCTGCCCCCGGCCTGCCACAGGCCCATCGCGCGGTGCGAAGCAGCCCTAGACACGCATTGCAGCACCGCGCCGCTACAGCCCCAAACTCCTCCCACACCGCCCCGCTGGTCGCACCACCGCCGCTCCCATATGCCGGCCGCCGCCTGGCGCATCTCGCGGGGCGGCGCAGGCTCCTCACACCAGTGGGCAGCGAGGGGTCGGGGGCGATGCGCTCGAGCCACGCCGGCACGTCGTCCAGCATATGGGTGGCACAAGCGTGCTCACTGCAGCAGGTCGCTCCGACGCAGCGCTACCCAGGCCCTTACCGCCAACATCAGCAGCCACACATCGCTCTGACACCCCCGCATCGGTGGTACCTGGCCCTGCCGGCACCACGAGTGGTTTGGTGTTGGCAGGGGACAGGGGTGCTGCTTGGCTTCCCCACACAGTGGGGGTACTGGGGCCTGACCATCGCACGCGGAGGTGTCCTCCTTTTTCGAGTCAAAACTGAGCCGATCAGGAACAGAAAGAATGGTGATCATCGGGAGCAGCTCGACGCACATACTGACGACACCGACGATTTCGAAAAAGAATACTAAAAATCCTCGAAGGCGAGACGAAGGAAGGATGATGTGAACGAAGCGATGTGCAGCGAACGTGAGGAACCGACAAGTGAGCACCACTGAAACTGTGGAGTCACAGCATTCCGCTCACCTTCTCTTCTGCCTTGCTCTTTTTGCCTCTTTTTCGCCTTACACTCGTTTTCTCTGTTGCTTGGCCTCCAGCATGTGTTCTGCCTTTCTATCGTTTGTCTTTATATCTTTAGCTCCCCTCTGATTTGGTTTCCTTTATTCGCTTTTTTTCTTTTATTCTCATGCGGTGCAAGAGGGTTTCTTCCTCTCTTACCTCAACACAGAGAACGTGCTGTAGTCGGCAATTGAGGTGGGATGCGACAGGGGAAAAAAGGGAGACCGATCGAACACTGACACCTCACCCTCTCTTCCCTTTCTTAGTCATTTTCTTTTTCTCGTTTGGCACTCCACACCTCATGCAAAAAAATTGTCGCAGGGGGGTGGCCAGCACCCGTCGTTCCTGCGTCTGCTTAGTGTTTCAAAGCTCCAGGGGCGATAGTGAGAAGTCAGAGATCGCGCATACTGTGCTGGGCTTTTACTGACTACCGAGCAGTTACCGCCGGTGAAAGGGTTAGCTTTCTAGATCCCAGGACAGGGCTTCGAAATGCAGTCTCATGATCCAACGATCCCCTCGAATCTGCATGGCCTCTTGCGCCTATCTTCTTCTTCACTCCCACGGTATGGCAGCTACAGAGCGCACCTCTCGCTCTGTACAGTTTTCTCCTTCTTTCCTTCTTTGCCCACGACACGCTAGGTAAGCGAAAAAAGGCTTTGTTCGTTGCTTTACCAGTCATTACCCAACGAAGATTATCGCAGTGAAAACACGTCGGACACCGGAGTCGATAGCAGACGAATGCAAACATCGTCTCGCGCACTCCTGGAGAAGTAAAGGGGCAGATTACACAGCGGTGGAACTGATGGTAGAAAAGGAGGACGATTCTGACGGCCCTCTCAGCGCTGAGGCAACCCACAGCAAACATGGAAAGCGTGAAGTACCTCACGGAGGAGAGACGTATGCGCGGGCACCAGTAACAGCTCTACCCGTGGATGCAGGAGCCGATCAAGGCTGAGGCACTTTGGGAGGAAGGGAACAGCAACGCATCAAAAGCCCGCAGCTCGCGAAGAGCCAGAGGAGAGGAGAGTTCCATGAGTCTCTCCCGGCAAGGCCATTTGACTCCCGTGGCGGTGAGGCTGAGCTAGTGCGTGCCCTTCTCAAATGACCTGAACGAGTCAAGCTACGCACTGATGCACAGGATCCTCCACTTCAGCACTGATGACGCCATCAAAACGCATCATTGGCTTGCGGCCAGCCTCTGGGACAGGGGGGCACGGTGGCTTCCCGCGGTGAGCGAGTTGCCAGACTGCAGTACCCTCTTTTCTCCGCAAAGTGGCGCGCGCTCAACGCATCCCCTCTTACAGACTGAGGTGAAGGCAGCAAGCGGTGGCCTGATTGGCAGCGCGGAGAGTGCTGTGATAGGGTTTCACGAGAAACTGAAGGACAACGCATTGCTTGGTGGCCGATACATATTCTCGTCCACGACGTCCAATGGATCCAAGAGGATGTGGCAGATGTGGACATGATGGCGAGGAAGCTTGAACACTCTCGCATTTTCTCCAGTTGACAAGGTGAATCGCCAGATCAAAGACTCTGAAGGCAAACATGCGGCAAAGCCACACCATACCACAGCTGCGGCGGTGGCTACTCAAGAGCTACGGTAACAGGGGTCGCGGACCAAGTCGGGGCAGCTGCCGAGGCGCATTCCGCGGAGGCAGCGCTAAGGAGGAGCAGCACCAGCAGCAACAGCCTTCAAGAGAAAACGGGGGCAGGACTGCCCGTTGAGTGTCCAGGAGAGGGACAGTGCAGGTGCAGGACAGTGGGAGATGCACATAGGAGGTGGCGTGTTCCACACGGGAAGCGGGCAAATCGCGAGCTGTGGATTGGCCTTCTCCAGCATTACACGCCAACGCCTCTCGATTGCAGGTGCACACGATTGGCCATGCTCACGACAGACCCGACCCACGCGGCTGTACACCAGGCCAGCACCTACGGAGAAAAGACTACTGCATACCTGCTGCACACGCAGCATCACAGGGTAACCGGTATCCTGACCCGGGATAGCACTCCCAACAAGGCACCACTGAACATTTTCGACTCAGCCCCCGTCTGTCGTCGTCAGGGTGGCACTCACGCATACATGCTCTTCTCGAGGATCGCGATACAACTGCCTCTCACCCTTGTCAAATGCATGGCACAACAGCCCTTCAGCGATGACTGCCGGTTCTTCCTCTTGGTCGACATATTTGCAGACACACTAGGCAGCGCGATACGACACAGCCCAAAGCTGCACCATCTTGCTTGGACAAGTTTTTCCCCGAGTCCACAAGAAGGAAACTTCGCCAGAGTTTGTTATGAGACTCAAGGCTTCTTACGACCACAGCTATGCGTAGACTACGGCGCTTGAGTTAGAACGCACAGAGGCCCTTACTGTGGGGTTCGACGCGGTAGTGCTGCCGAGGAAAAGGTGAGTCGAGGAAGAAGTTGACAGACTGAATATGCGAGTATGCCCGAGGGCGAGTGACTCGACGACGCATGATCAGCAGGGAGCGCACGCTTCGTCGTTCCCCGATCCTTCCCGCTTCCTGATGATAGGCGACACCTCCGCGTGCGATGATCAGGCCCCAGTACCCCCACTGTGTGGGGAAGCCAAGCAGCACCCCTGTCCCCTGCCAACACCAAACCACTCGTGGTGCCGGCAGGGCCAGGTACCACCGATGCGGGGGTGTCAGAGCGATGTGTGGCTGCTGATGTTGGCGGTAAGGGCCTGGGTAGCGCTGCGTCGGAGCGACCTGCCGCAGTGAGCACGCTTGTGCCACCCATATGCTGGACGACGAGCCAGCGTGGCTCGAGCGCATCGCCCCCGACCCCTCGCTGCCCACTGGTGTGAGGAGCCTGCGCCGCTCCGCGAGATGCGCCAGGCGGCGGCCGGCATATGGGAGCGGCGGTGAGTGCGACCAGCGGGGCGGTGTGGGAGGAGTTTGGGGCTGTAGCGGCGCGGTGCTGCAATGCGTGTCTAGGGCTGCTTCGCACCGCGCGATGGGCCTGTGGCAGGCCGGGGGCAGAGTGAGGAATTGAGCTGACGTGTTGTATGGCAGGGAATCGAGACGTGCAAGAAAAAGCAGCAATCTTCCTGTGGAAGTGGGCGGGGGGGGGGGGCGGAAGGATGTAGTTTTGCGGTGCTGACGTTACCCTTGTTACAAGCCATGTTTCTTATCTTTTCAAAGTTGAGATGCTGGCTGGCGCTCGTTGCCTCCTTTTTTTTTTTTCGGCTCATTCGCTGGTGGTGTTATGTAGCTTTTTTTCCAAGGTGTGTATGCGCCCCCTTTAAAGATGCGGAGTAATGGATTTCTTTTTCTCGCTCACTCTCTCGGCACGTGCGTGCCATCTTGTATTTCCTTCTGTTTCTACGTCGTGCTTCACCGCTTGTGCTGTATCTTTTGTTGTTCCCTCCTCCGATGTGCCCCCCTCCCCCTTCCCCTCACTATTCACCCACCCCCACCTTTGTCCCTTTCTTTTTTTTTTTCGTTTGTCCCTTTCCTTCCCGTATCGTCTCCGCTGACTTCTGCTGTCCCCCCCTCCGCTGAAGCCATTTTTGTTCTTCGCGTTCGTTTTGTTTTCGTGCGTTTTCTTCCTCTCTTTTTCCCCACTACTTCTCTCCCTGTCTTGCTCTCCTTTGTCCTCCCCTTTCTCCCTCCTCATCTTTCCCTCATTTTCCCCTATCGACTTCTGCACTTCACCTCTCTGCCGTTCCCTTTTTTCCTTTCTCTTCGAAGGCTGGCCACAAAAATGAAAGAGAAGGACCGAAGAACCGATAGAATGACAAGATGTGAGTCACAACGCACGCTCCGCCATTTCAATCTCATGCATCACCAAGCACTCATCTTCTCTTTACTCCAGTTCGTTCTTCTCATTTTAGATTTCAAGGAATCGAGTGACTGTGAGCTTCTGCCTTTTCTCCACTCACCCCCTTCATTACGCATCACAGCAGAGATCCTTGGGGTGACGGAAAAGGGATCTAAGTCTACCTAGTCGTGAGTAGTCTTATCGAGTGTGCGAGCGGGGGGATACCAGGCTGGTGTACCCGTCCACAGAAACCGAAGACTTGCCAGTAAGAAAGGGTTGGGAATATGTATTGGAGTGCATCCTTCCTTTCTTTTGACATCACTCTCTTTCTCGTTTTACTCGTTTGTGTGTTGGGCCATTGGTAGTGGATGCCGGCTGTCGCCCTTGTTTCCGCTGTTGTCTTTTTGTTTTTCTCGCTGCTGAGGTTGCTCGCGTTGCATTTCTCAAGCACCCACGTATCGTACACACTTTGATCGAGGATTCATCAGAAGAAAAGGTAGGAAGCATAAATTCAGCATAGATGAAATCTGTAGTGAGGCCAGTGCAAGTGGGTAACAGCGTTTAAGAGTTGAGAAGAAGAAAGGAGCACGGAGAGCGGCTGCAAAGCTCGATCCTCATAAATGCGATTAAAAGGAAAGAAGCGAACAAAAAACGCCTCAACGAGCAAGCGTGGAAATATCGAGGGAGGGAGGAGGTGAGGGTACATGCTTGCAGTCCCACGCACGCCAACATACGCACACACCCATGTGAACAGAGAAGTTGAGCGGAGAAAGCGAAAGGGTGGGCCAAAGGAAAAACAAAACAAAGCAAATACCAAGGAGGGAAGAGGAGGAAAGTAGCACCTGTAGGCAAACACACTGCCACATATTATTACAATGCCGCAACATACCTCTGAATAGCTGTTTCGATGTCGCTTTTCTGTCTTGTCTTCATAGTGCGAGGCGCGCACGTGCGTGAGCCACAGAAGAGGAGGAGTAGCAGGAGGTGATTGGTGAAGGCAGTGCTGCAGCGCGCTTCTCCTGTGGTATCATCATGCTGTTTGCCATGTGCGAGTGGCAAAGAAGCATGAAAGGGGTGCCTTGGCAGCGCAATGGAGTGCACTCGATCCATTACGCCTCTCTTTCTCTGCATGTCTCGTCTCGTTGCACACGACTTTCCTACCGTGGTGATCACACCTCTTGTCTTTTTTTTTCTCGTTGCCTTCTACGTGTGCCTCACCTTACTTTAGCACTGGTGTACTGCACCAACCATTGGAGTGGCCAGAAGGGGCGGGCGGTTGGGATCACAAACGTCTCACTGACAACAAACTCGCTAGAGCCACATAACGCGCGCACACACACACACACACACACACACACACACAAGCACACAAGCACAAGACACGTGCTCGCGGTGGAACCTCGGGGAGCGAGACAACTGGATCACAAGCGCAGCTGCCCCCCTCTCCTCTCCCCGCTTTGTGTTTCCTGCATGGATTAGACCTTCTCCACTCCTTACCCGCGCAAAGATGCTTCGTTTATCTGTCGTAGTGTGTAGCAAGGTGGCACCGCAGTCTCTGTACACAGTGGCGCACGAGCTCCTTGAGGTCCAGCATGCATCAGGACGTACGCTCATGTCTGTTATGGGGCCAAGGTGCTACACCGCTCGAGGTATGTTTCTCATCGGCTCCGCGAATCTGTTGTGTTTCACCACGTACTGCCTCATGATAAACTGGATTTATGAGGGCTACGTCGATTTGTGGTATGGTGTGTATGGGCTGGAGGACAGTGAAGATGGTGACGATGGTTGAGAGCGTAGGACAAGCTCAGAGAATCGAGAAAGGCGGAAAGCAAACACCCCGTGATACCTTCCACGGGGTATATTCACTTCCCTACGCCTGTTAACCCTTTTCGTCCACTGCTACTTGTAGTGCATTTGCTGCTTGGACTATGTGGGAGTGTCTCTTATGGCTCTCCCTCTCTTAAGTTGTTCTATTGGCTCGCTCTTCTACCGATTCTGAAGTTGTCTGTACAGTAGTCTTCCCTTTTGCTTTCACATATGTGCTCTGCTGTGTGTGTGTGTGTCGGCTCTCCATTGCTTTCTGTAAGGCACCGATGGACACCCATCGGCACTTCCGTAATACACGACTTCATTCGTGCGTGTGTGTGTTCTGCGTGCCAGTGCACATCCCCCCCACCCACCCACACACACATCACACAAAGCAACATGCAAAAAGCGCAGCATGTTCGTTATGAGCTCCTTTTCTTCAGTTGTGTGAAAGAAAGGAGCGTGACGGCGGTCCAACTCCAGTCTTGTCCCATAAACGCATGCCCCGAGGCAGCAGTGGTGCTGTGCTCGTTTCTATTCACATTGCCGCAGATGCATTCGAGTGACGAGAGGATGTACAGGTACAGAAAAGACGACAAAGATGGATCCCATTGGCCTTCGCCCAGTGAGCTCATTATGGCTCAGCGGAATACGGTACGTTCGCTGCTCTCTCTCTCTCTCCCCCTCTCCGTGCGCAGCCTATACTTCGTGCTACACTTCTTCCTTTTCGTCTTGCTTCGTCAGTTCATCAGAGCGCATACGCACCACCACCACCACCACAAACCACAAACGAAAGCCGTTCACATCATACACCTACCCAAGTGTAGAGTGCATCAACGGGGCGTACATCAAGCCTCGTGCCATCTTTTTTTTTTTTTACGCACCTTCTGCCCAATACAAAATTTGGCTTTGTAGTAATACTCGACGAGCTCTCGCCGTTGCCGCGCTCTCATTACCACCTCCTTTGTGTATTTCTGTGAGAGCGTGCAACGCAGGCGGTCTTTGGGGGTTTCCACAAGAGACTCTTTAGTTTTTTTTTGCCTCTTGTCGCATACTTGACCATGAGCTCCACCACAGGTGCGGACAAGACCATCAAGGTCCTCCTCATAGGCGACAGCGGTGTGGGCAAGTCCTCCCTGCTGCTCTCCTTCACCACTGGGGCCTTTGATGGGAACATTCCGTCGACTATTGGCATCGACTTCAAGGTAAAGAAGGTGGATGTCGTAGATGCCCACACGGGCGGCAAAGCTACCGTGAACCTGCAGCTATGGGATACGGCAGGACAGGAGCGCTTCCGTACCTTGACCAGCTCCTACTATCGCGGTGCACAGGCGGTTGTGCTCGTCTACGATGTTAACGAGCCGAAGTCTTTCCACGGGCTCAAGAAGTGGCTTGATGAGGCGAACAGCTACTGCCGCCGTGACGAGGCAGAGAGCAACAGTATGGTATTCTTGCTGATCGGCAACAAGGCTGATCTGTGCCCTGACGAGAACTCGATGCCGCTGCCCCTCTCGACAGCGCAGGGGTTTGCCCAGCAGAACAACATGCTGTTCGCTCTCACCTCTGCCAAGACAAGGATCGGGGTGACGCAGGCATTTGATGAGGTGGCGCGTAGTGTGTATGATAAGTTGCAGGACTTGGAGCAGTATGAGCGACGTCGGATGACGAACTTGAACGGTGGCAGCAACACCGGTGAAGGTGGCCAGGGCTGCTGCTAGGGAAAACTTTGCAGCATCAGACTGAGATGGGGTCGGGGAAGGATGCATCAACGGAAGGGAGGAGGCCGCCGTGTGCGGTGCATATTCGTATCAGCCGAGCACAGAGGACAGGCACACATACGCACATTTGCCATCATGTGGTGAGAAGCATGCAATAACTGGGTACTTTACAGGAGCCGCGAGCGTGCTGCACACGGACAAAATGCGGAAGGGGGCGAGGGGGACACTCACCTGTGCGACTCTTGCCATCCTTAACAGTTTTTTTTCTCCCTCCTCGGTGCAGTGCTTTCTTTTCTTGACTAGCTTCCCCTCTTTGTCTCTCTTCGGCTCACTCCCTTTTCTGCCACTGATTGCCCACCTTAAGCAAAGGCCTAATGTGCGCGGACGCCTCTACAGCTAAACGTCGCCTGATCCGTTGTCTGTTTTCATCCGTAACCCCCCCTCTCTCTCCCTCTCTCTTTCCCTCGGCATAAAGTGTGCATCAACGCATCCCTCTTTTCTTGCCCTCTCTGGACACCTCTTTCTTTTTCTTGTTCTCTCTGCTTCACCGTGGTGTGGTATCCCCGGCCTTCCTGCCTTAGTTTGCGAAGGATTATCCGCTGCCTCGTGTATGTATCTGTGGCCTTCCCTCTCCCCTTTTTCTGTGTGGCGCCTCCAAGGAGAGGTATCGTCGTGTCTCATTACCTTTTTCTTCCTCCCCACTGATGAGGCTCATCCACTCCCCCCTTTTTGTGTCCCGTTTCAAGTTACAGGTTCAACCCGCTACCTTAACATGCAAGCTGACCGGACAACATCGAGATCGAAGCCACGCTCTATTTTACCAGGACGAGGTTGGAAACAGGATCATAGAGTCGCGTCGTGTGTTTCTCTTTGCTTCTGGCTTCCCTTTGCCCAGTCGTTGTCTCTCGCCCTTAGAGAAGCCTTCCACGCATGTGTGGCCACTGGCTGAAGATTGCGCTCACTCACCGGCCCTGTAGTTCGAGCTCCCGCTCTCGCTCTCTCTCTCTCTCTCTCTGTCGCCTTTTCTCTTGCTTTCTCGCCTGCTCTGTCTGTCCCTCCTTCTTCATCCTCAGCGTCTTCCCATGCTCAGCTGCAAGGCAGAACGAGCTGAAAAATAGATTTTGCATAGAAGTTTGCTGAACACCTACGGTAGTAGAAACCTCCGCAACAGTGATCACAAAAGGTCTGCAAAGCAGTGCCGCTGGGAGGGCAAAACCATGTCGGGCATGGATGATCGCGTGAAACAATTCAAGACGGCAGCTGAAGCTCAACTCACTGGACCTGCATTGAGGAAGGAGATTAACACGCTGCGCCGCTTTCTCTTTCGCAACCAGGAGTATCGCTTTACGAAGGCTGCCCAGCAGGCCCTCTACATGGCAGTCATTGCGCACTACGGCAACGCAGCTGCTCATCACGCTTCTGGCTCCGCAGCCACTTCCGCGACGCCGTCGACCGTAGTGTCCTCAGCAGAGGCCGGCTGCAGTGGGCCGTCTTCGGCGGCGCGCACAGATCTTTCGAGAGGCACAGACGTACTGCAACCGGCTGGCGACAAGGACGGCGGCAACACCGCTGATGCGGCCGATGCTCCAATTCTCTGCCTCCTCGAAGACGCGCTCAAGATGCCATTCACCGTTTTCACTTCTCCACAGAAAGACAAGCTGCTCAGTCTCTACTGGACCGTTCTCGGGACTGATGACTCTGCAGGCGCAAACTCCGGTAGCGGTAACGCCAACGGCACCACTTCCGCAGCCACACGCACGTTCTCACTCGTCGATATTGTAGACACCGGCAAGAACAAGGCACAGCTGTCCCTCTTCACTGATGACGGTGAGGAGTACCCGCAGGAAGTGCTTGTCTCGGATGCCAGCGCGCTGAGGCGTCTGAGAGAAGAGTTTGACAAAGGCAGCGCTATTTCGGTGATCGTGCGTGAGAACGAGACCGGTGCGGTATTTGTATCCTTTAGGGTGGACGATGAGTGAGGAAGTAACACCAGCGGCGCGTTGCACACCACAGGCACATTACAGAGGGGATGGCAGGCGATGTGGAGAGGGAAGAGGCTGATACGCTGCTGAATATTGCACTGGATAGGTTTTTGATTCTGATCGGCTCAGTTTTGGCTCGATAAAGGACGACACCTCCGCGTGCGATGGTCAGGCTCCAGCACCCCCACTGTGTGGGGAAGCCAAGCAGCACCCCTGTCCCCTGCCAATACCAAACCACTCGTGGTGCCGGCAGGGCCAGGTACCACCGATGCGGGGGTGTCAGAGCGATGTGTGGCTGCTGATGTTGGCGGTAAGGGCCTGGGTAGCGCTGCGTCGGAGCGACCTGCCGCAGTGAGCACGCTTGTGCCACCCATATGCTGGACGACGAGCCAGCGTGGCTCGAGCGCATCGCCCCCGACCCCTCGCTGCCCACTGGTGTGAGGAGCCTGCGCCGCCCCGCGAGATGCGCCAGGCGGCGGCCGGCATATGGGAGCGGCGGTGAGTGCGACCAGCGGGGCGGTGTGGGAGGAGTTTGGGGCTGTAGCGGCACGGTGCTGCAATGCGTGTCTAGGGCTGCTGCGCACCGCGCGATGGGCCCGTGGCAGGCCGGGGGCAGAGTGGGGAATTGAGCTGATGTGTTGCATGGTAGTGAAGGGACACGCGAAAAGAAAGCACTGCTCTGTTCTCGCCAGCGCAAGTGATGGCATGCGTGAGCGTTTCTCTTCTTTCTTATTCAAACTAGAGGTCGAAGGAACACTTTTGCCCTTTGGCTCGTGGCGCTGAGTCTCTTTTACTCTCCCACTGGACTTATGCGCGAGAGCGACACGGACCTCTGTGGAGGAGGGTTTGAATCACGGTAACTGGCCTGCTCCGACCTCGTGCTAGTTTCTGCGCTCACCACGTGCGGATCGCTCGCTTGTGACGTTCATACAAGGCCCCACTTTCCCTCCTCTTTCCTCTTTCCTTTCAAGTCCTTTCAGGATAGTCCACTTTCTTACCCTCTGAACCCCTCTTCTGCCTGTTTTACTTCCTCTCTTTCTCGTTCGCATCTTTTCTGCGCAGGTGCGCATCGTGAGATTGCATGCGAAGAGGCAAGAAGGGAGCACGCAAGGAACTGTCACGGGAGAGCCTATTGGTGCAGGGCGGAGCTCCTCTTTGATCGGTTTATTAGCCCCTCCCTCCCTCCCCTGCTCCTGCTGTTTTTTTTTCTTTCTCGCTCTCTTTTCTTTCGTCAGAAGGATTAATATTTTCGATTGGGTTTCTTAATCTCACGTCCTCCGCTGCAGCTGCTGCATTACTAGCGCCTCCCAGTGCACAAAGGAGTTTGCGCGTCTCTGTGCGGGAGCGGGCTTCTACAAAGCAGCTATTGGAGAACGAGAGCAGCAAAGAAATCGATAGATCAGGAGAGCAAGGTGGAAGAGAGTGAGAAACTGTCTTGATTCTACTCCTAGAGCCTACATAACTCCGGAGACAGGCACCAACGGATTCACAGCGATCTTTTTCTTTTTCTTACGTCTCTAAGCGCTTTCCTGCCAGATCTCCCTGCTGCTGGCTTGCGAAGTGACGCCCTCTCACTCCCCCATTCGTGTCTTCCGTTTTCCTCTCATTTGCATCGCCGCCCGCTGACCACCCTTTTCCACCACGGCACCATGGCTGTTGTCTCAAAGCTGGCGTCGAGTCGCTTTCTCGGCTTTTACGCCCTCCAGCTGCTCTGCCTCACTGCAGCGGTCCGAATTCTCAACGCAGTGCTGTGCCGACGGCGCGCTGGAAGTGGCAGTACAAAGCATCGCTCTCACCGCTCCTCTCCGTCGTACGCCAGCGGCAGCGGCGATGAGGACGCAATCAGGATGAACCGCATCTTCTGGGAGCGCCTTGGTTCTCTTCTCCGAGTGTGCATCCCTCGTTTTGTATCCCTCGAATTCGGGAGTGTTCTCCTCATGTTGACCCTCTTCTACCTGCGCACCCGCCTGACTTTGCTGTTTGCGAGGGTTGTGGGGCGCAGTGGTCGGTTCCTCGTCGAGCACAACAAAAAGGCGTTTTGTTTTTGTGTGGCAGACATCGGTTTGCTCGCCATTCCGGGAACGATTCTCCAAATCGGACTAAAGTACGTGAAGATAATGACGCAGCAGCGGCTGCGCGACAACTTGCAGGCGGCCCTTCACAAAGAGTACCTCAAAGGCACCACTGTCTACATGATCTCCACGCAGAACGCCACCATCGACAACACCGATCATCGTCTCACGCAGGAGACAGAGCAGTTTTGCAGAAGCGTCGCTGGTGTGTTCCGCGCCTTATTCAAACCAATCCTGGATGTGGTGACGCTGTCTATAGAGCTCTCGAAACATGGGGGACCTTCACCCCCTGCTTTCTTAATCTCCTACTACCTCCTCATTGCAACGTGCATGTCGGTGCTGCTACCCAACTTTGCTCAGCTGGTGGCGACAAGCCAACAGAAGGAAGGAAACCTGCGCACGAAACACCACCAGCTCATTTCGCACGCGGAGGAGATCGCCTTCTACAACGGTGAGGAGATCGAGTGCGAGCACGTGGGGCGCCTCCTGCGGTCCCTCATCCGCCACGAGTACAAGATCAAGCGCACAAAGTGGCTGACTGGCTGCAGTGATAGCTTATTCATCAAGTACGGCGCTAGCATTGTTGGGTACCTTCTGTGCAGTCTTGTCGTCGTTGACCAATGCCATCTGATGAGCAAGGGCGAACTTACTCAACTGTACCTCCAGAGTGTGCAGTTGTACGTGCCTTTTTCCGAAGCGATTGGTCAGATACTGCTCATGCACAAACAACTAGGTGCGTTATGCGGCAGCGTGCACCGCATTGGCGAGCTGCGCGAGAGACTGGAGCGCATCAACGCGTTGAATGTACGTAGTGAGATGGCCAATGTTGTCTACTCGGATGATTTGGTACAATGGTCACACGTAGATATTGTTAGCCCGGCTGGCGTGAGTGTTCTGCGTGATTTTAACCTTACTGTTACCCCTGGAAGACACACACTAATCATGGGCAGCAACGGCTCCGGCAAGACGGCACTGATGCGTGTGCTTAGCGGGCTATGGCCGCTTGCCAAGGGCAGAGTGACTCTCCCAACGGCCCCTGAGTCGTTCATGTGTCTGCCGCAGCGTACATATCTTCCACCTGGCTCGCTGCGCGCGGTGCTTACGTACCCGTACGTAACAGAAGACACCTGCAACGGCAAGTCTGAGCAGGCCTTCGTGCCGGATGAGGTTATCGTGTCCGCGGCAACCTCATTCGGTCTCAGCACAATGATGGATCGCGAAGGCGGTTTGAATGCCTCCGAGAACTGGGAGGAAGTGCTGTCGGGTGGGGAGCGTCAACGTGTGGCCCTGGTGCGTGTCCTGTTGCACCGCCCGAAGTTTGCGTTCCTCGATGAGTGCACCAGCGCAATTTCCCAGGATGAAGAGCCATTTTTCTACAGCTTACTGCAGAAGGCGGGTGTGACGTTGATCTCGGTGTCGCATCGTGAGGCACTGCGCAAGCTACACCGCGTCGTCATCTCCCTGGACGGGGAAGGCGGCTACCAGGTCAGCGAAGAGTAAAGAGGGAGAGGGAGAGAGCAAAGACAGGTTGAACGGCTGTTCGCCTCTGTTGAGTTTATGTTGGTTGCCGCGGCAAGCATATTTCTTTGCAGCACAAGGTCAACACAGCAGCAGACTCGCGGGCCGCTGATGCTGAATGTCTACAACAATCAATGGAAAAAAAAGCGCATGTGCGTATGCATTTGGCTTGCGCACCTCTTGACTAAAATTTAGCTTAGTATCGGCGCCTTTTCACTTGCTTTGTCCCCCCCTCTCTCCCATTTTCCCCTTGGCACGCAGACACCAGTGTGCTTCCGCTCACATAATGCATACGCTCATGAGCTATTCTTTTCTTTCTGGGGGCCATGGGGAGAGAGCAACAAGCGAGAGAAAAAGCCAGAAAAGGTGCCGCCCGCTCTCTTCTCTACTGGTCTGCTCACGCAAATGGTAGGCGCATGCACCCACACAGAGAGAGAGGGAGAAAAGCTCACCTTGCCCACGAGCACGCGTCTTCCATCTTTTTTTTTCTTTGTTTTGCTTATTGAATTATTATATATAGATACATATATATCTATGCATATCTATATATAATAATTACTATTTGGTTGATATTTCTTCTCCCGCTCTCTGTCTGTGTACTTGTACCGGTGTCTGTGCGCTGTTTTCTCGTTTCGTTCTTGTGCCACACATATTCCACGCTTTCATTGCTTCCGCCACCATGTGCATACAAACATTAATGTCAGCTTTTCTTCTTGTCTCCTATCGAGGCACCCGCCTGTTAATGGATTGATCCTGAGAAGGGTAGTAGTCTTGGAGGGGTCTTGGTGGCGTTGCTCGTGCGTGGCTACGAGAAAGACGGAACGGCAAATAAAAGAGACCTTTCTGACGTGTGCAGCTGTACTGAGGCACTGTTCCACGCGCCGGCACTGTAGTCTTTTGCTCTTGCACATCCTTGAGGGGCGTACCTCGTGTGTGTGTGTGTGCGTTTGCTAGCTCGCATAGTTTCCTATCTCACTTCGGCCGTTTTTCTTATTGGACAGGGGCCCGAGGATGTGTTGGTGCTGCGTTTTAGCTGAGCTGTTGTCCTAAGCTCGGCTTCTCCCCCTACCTCTGCTTCTCTTGGAGCATCAATAGGCTCACCTTTTAACACTTGCCTGGAGCTGTAGCCCCTAGTCCAGTATGGGAGTAGTGGTTGTATCGGTTGTCTCGCGCGCGTATGTGTTTCCTTCCTTTCCCAGACTTTGTAGTGCGCATATGTGCATGGCAGCGGCGCGTCCACGTTGTCTACTCGGACCATTGTTTGGCCCGCTTGTTGTTGGTGAGGCATGTATCTACGTGTATGGCGGGGAGTGGGAGGGGGCTGCGAGTACGAGTGTGCAGAGGTCGGTGCAGGTGTATAAAGCGACGTCCACGCCTTCACAAGCCGTCTTTCTCCTCCTCCCTGCTGTCTCTGCGTTTAACGCATTACTAGCTCCCACGTACCTTTTCCCCTCTGCATGTGTGTTTGTGTGTGTTGTGTTTGCTGATTCTCACTCGCTCGTGCAGTTGCTTGTCTTTGAGTGTGCCGTGCACCGGGCCCATAGAAGTGCATGTCAGCTGCGTATGTTTCTAGAGAAAAAATGAGCAATCTCTGCTGCCCAGGTCTGTGTTCTTTTCCGCAAGTAGGGGATACGAGTGTGAGGCGGGAGTTGGGTGTGCGCACTAAAATATTTCTTTGGAATTAATACCGGCCTCATAAACGAATAAGAAGCATAGCTCATGATGTGAGTAGCCAAGCCACCAGTGCTTACGTACGGTGGGCACTGGTACCGCTGTGACGCATTGTTGCTCTCGGCCTTCATCAGCGTCACACGTGTGTGGCGGCAGTGCATGGAAGGCGCCGAGGACGCCTTTTGCCTTCGCTCCGACAAGAAGCCTTTAACACTCCACCCGATAGCTGAAAATATGATATCGTCAACCGTGGTGCCACAAGCTTGCTCTGCCTGCTGTGTTGCTCTGCATCGTCGTTCTGTCGATTTCTCTCTCCTTCTTATCACCACACCATTGGTGCTCTTCATCACACCTCTATAAAATTGTTTTTCCTACAACCATCTGTCACTGTCGCAAGTGTCTGTCAGGGAGGTCAACTCGGTGCAACGAGCACCTGTGTCGGCTGCATTTTTCTTTGTTCGCACTGCATCCTCTCCTCCGAGGACGGACACACGCCCTGTTCTTTTGCTTCTTCTCTGATAATCTCAAGTGTGGACAAGGCACGCTAACCGTTCCCACTGTCTTCTCTTTCACTTTTGTTTCTCTCTCTCTCTCTCTCTTTAGCACATCCCCAACTTCCACAGAGTTCTGCATATCCGGTACACCACCGCGACACACTCCCCTTCCCCTTTCCTCGAATAACTGGGTATTCCCCTTCCCCCTTCCTCCCATTTCTTTGCCAGACCATCATGACGTCCGTGTACAACTTCAAGACAATCGCCGTCGTCCCGGCGTACAAGGACTTTATGGACATTGTCCTGTCCAAGACGCAGCGCAAGACGCCGACGATAGTGCACAAGGGATACCACATCTCCCGCATTCGCCAGTTCTACATGCGCAAGGTCAAGTTCACGCAGAAGACCATCAATGAGAAACTTACCTTTATCCTTCAGGAGTTCCCACGCATGGATGACATCCACCCCTTCTATGGCGATCTCATGCACGTCTTGTACGACCGTGATCACTACAAAGTGGCGCTTGGTCAGGTTGGCGCTGTTCGCCACATGGTGGACAACATCGGTCGCGATTACGTACGTCTGCTCAAGTACGGTGACTCTCTCTACCGCTGCAAGCAGCTGAAGCGTGCGGCCCTTGGCCGCATGGCGACGGCGTGCAAGAAGCTCAACAGCGCGCTTGCCTACTTGGAGAAGGTACGTCAGCACATGTCTCGCCTGCCCTCCATCGACCCCAATGCGCGCACGCTTCTCGTGACGGGCTTCCCGAACGTAGGCAAGTCTAGCTTTATGAACAAGGTCACGCGCGCTGATGTGGAGGTGCAGCCGTACGCCTTCACGACCAAGTCGCTCTTTGTCGGTCACACAGACTACAAGTACACTACCTGGCAGGTGATCGACACCCCTGGCATCCTAGACCACTCTCTGGAGGAGCGTAACGTCATCGAGATGCAGGCGATCACCGCGCTGGCGCACCTTCGCGCCTGCATCCTCTTCTTCATGGACCTGAGCGGCCAGTGCGGCTACTCAATCGAGCAGCAGGTCTCCCTCTTCAACTCCATCGGCCCTCTGTTTACTGGGAAGCCCGTTGTCGTCGTCTTCAACAAGTGCGACGTGTGTACCATCGACGATGTCTCAACGGCGGAGCAGGAGCTCATCATGGACGCCATTCAGGAGGCCGGCGCAAAGTGGATTACGACTAGCACACTGACAGACATCGGTGTCGGCGATCTCAAGTCCGTCGCCTGCGACGTACTACTCGCCCACCGCTCGGAGCAGAAAGAGGGCTCTGGGCGCTACCAGGCGATTCAGAACCGCCTCTACTGCGCCACCCCTCAGCAGCGCGATGAGGTGGAGCGACCCACCTTTGTGCCGGCGTCGGTGCTGCAGGAGCGCGCCACAGGTGAGCCGCCGAGGCGGCGCCGCAAAACGGAACGTGACTACGAGTGGGAGAATGGCGGCCCGGGGCAGTACCAGAGAAACGAGCGCAAGACCTGGGATCTGGAGGACCCTGTATGGGTCGACGACATCATTCCCGACATCATGGACGGCCACAACATCTACGACAACATTGACCCTGACATCCATCAGCGCCTGCTGGAGCTGGAGGCGGAGGAGGAGGCACGGCTGGAGGATCTTGAGCTAGAGGCGTCCCGCAAGCACGAGCAGTACACCCTGGACAACGACACCCTTGAGGCGGTTAAGTTCATCAAGGATAGGGTAAAGGTACTGAAGATGGAGCGCGCAATGAAGAACCCTGCCATCCGGCGTACACACAGCCAGGCGATAGCGATCGACAAGTTCAACAAGCGCACCGGCAGTCAGGATGCCAGAGCGAAGTCCATCGCGGACGGCAGCGGTGAGGTGCCTACCCGCAAACGCGGCCGCTCCATGTCTGCCGCGCAGGAGGCGCTCATCCGCGACCGCTCCGGCTCTGCACACGTTAGCACCAAGACGACTCGTAGCATCAGTGCTGCCTCACCTAGTCGCGAGCGCAGCATGAGCGTCAACCGCGGCGACGGCTACCGTGATGTGAACGAGAAGCTGCGCGCTGTGAAGCTGAGCAAGGTGAAGACGCGTCCGCTGGCCCGCCAGGCACGGAAGGGGGAGGGTGACCACCACATCCCGAACCTGCGCCCTATGCATTTGTTCACGGGTAAAGTGAAGAGCAACGGCGCTCGTGACCGGCGTTAAGCAAGCGAGGTGCGGCTACTGAGAGCGGGTAGATAAGAGGGAGAGGAGGGAGGATGGCAAGGCGGTGAGGTAATCATCTTTGTGACGAGCATAATGGATGGTCGCACCATGAGTGCGGTAGTATATCTTTCCCTCGTACTTGCTGTGGCTTATTCCTCTCCCTACCTGGTCTTCTTCCCGCCACTAGTTTCTCTCTCCCTTGCTGGTTGCTGCTGGCCTGAAACGCGGGTCTCATTGTCTTCGCTCGCTTTTCTTCTTCAGTTTCTTTGCTGCTTGTACTGTTGTCTCCCTCTTTCATCCTCTCCTCTTCTCTTCTCTCTCACTACTTTCTTGCTTCCCTGCCCCAACTGTCTGTCTCGCAGTCGTTCGATCTCTGGCGCTCTCTCGGGCATTCGGTGTCCATATATGCGTGTTACGCTCATTCCTCTTCTCTTTGGTGCCTCTTTGCCCTTCTAGAGGCGAGAGGGGAGGAGGGGGGGGGGAGTGCATCTGGGAGAAGATCGAGCGAGACGGGAAGGGAGTAAAACGCAGGGGAATGAGAAGTGAAAGGGGGACGATACTCCACTTGGTTGGGTGGGGCGGGATAAACTGACGAGGCGCGCATTAGTGCATGCGAATGTCGCGCTGGTATGTTCTCTTTGTGTTCGTTCTCTTTCCCTTGCGATGATGATGACAGCTTTGTTGGCTGGTGCGATGAAAGGTGACAACCTCGCCGTAAGCGATGGGTTAAATGAGGGAGGAAATGGATGATTTGTCCGACACATTCGAATAACGCCGACATAACTTTCATTATCATTATTTTTTTTACTTTCTATGCTCTGCGTGCTTCTGTGCGTATGTGTTTGTGGACGTGTGGGCTTTCGTGTGCGCTGCGTTCACTCCCAAGGCAGAGGTGAGCCCAAATGACGGTAGCGACACTCAAACACTCGCAGACGCATACGCACTGACGCACCCACAGGTGGGGGAGGGGGACGCGGAGACGATGTGCGGCAGGGTGAGGCGCGGAGGTTGCCTTATTCGCTCCCCCTTTTGTCTCTCCTTTTCTTCTTTGGCGTTTTTTTTCTTCTCGTCCCCGTTAAGCCACGCAATGCGCACACTCCCAATGCGATTTTGTTTTTTTTCTTTTTGCGCCGGCGTGAGAGTACGGACAACGTAGTGGACGATGTGCAGGCACTTTAAACGAGGTACTAAAAGCGGCAACAAAACATAAGAGCGGAGCACGCACCCCTAAGCGGCTTGACCACTGTCTCTCCGCTAATGTACATACTCAGGACCTAAAGTGGATGATGATGTTGGTAAGGAGGAGGGGGGGGGAGGCGAAGAAGCTGTGCTTACACAGATGTGCGTACAGCAACTCCGGCCCCTCACCCCCCCCCGCTGATGCTGGTAGAGAGGCGCCTCCTGCCTGGGTAGGTGAAAGAGAAGAAACAAATGAGCCATGTGTGGCATATACGTGTGCGTCTCTATGTTCTTCTCTTTTCTGTGCTCTAACCCCAACTTCCGTCGTGTGTAGGAGTCGGACAGCTTACTGATGTCGCCCCTTCCCCTCTATCCATCTCTCCTCTTTTCCTCCAACGCCTCTTCCGTTCTCAAACTTACTGTTTCACTTGCACGTACAGGCGCATCTGCTGCTGTTATCTTCTGCTGTCTACGGCCTCAGCAACGCTGAGGAAGAGAAAGAAAAAAAGAAAGTACACACGTTAGAGCAAACAAATCGACGTAAGGAGGGCGCGACGTCGTGTTGAGGTCTCCTTACGTCGATTCCCATCACTGTTGTGCGCTTATCATTGCACATTCCGCGTACTCTCTGTTGCTGTTGCGGCAGCGAAGGTGAATTGCATGCGGGAAAATCGTTGTGTTGGAGAGGTGACGCTTTTGCATATCTTTTGTGGTGTGCTTCACTTGCCACCGCGTCAACCCCACTAAGGTCGTCGTCCCCCCTCCCCCCCTGCCTTCCCTCCCATGGGCACTAGCAGCATCATGTCGGAGACTCTCGATATGTGGGATGTCTACCGCCTCTTCTGCATCTCTGCCGCCGCCGGCGCCGACGAAGGTGAGCTGCAGGAGCGACTCGGGATTGTGGAGGACTATCTGACTGACTACGAAGCGCTGTGCCACGCGCTTGGCAGGGCCCTGTGCACCACGCACGTGCAGGAAATCGGCCTACTCGTCGCGGACGAGGCAGAGGGGCGTCGGTTTTTGTGGCATAATGTCGAATTTCTGCCGTGGACGCTTTTTGTCGAGTCCTCCTTTGCACAGGTGCAGGCGCTGGTGGCCGAGCAGGAGACAGCGATGCGCCACAGTCTTCTGGCCACGTATGCCGCATCCTTCACAGAGCTGCTCTTCCCTTACGAGGAGTTGCTGCGAATGCGGCTCACGTGGGAAGCACTCGACTCACTGGCACTGAAGGCGTGCATTGTCGGCCGATACGGTGTCCGCGAAGGCCAGCTGGCCCGCACGAGCATTCCAGGGTATATGACTGATTCAACCTTTTCGACCTCTGCAAGTGCAGCCACGGCTGCTGCGACGGTGCGTGACCTTCTCTCAGAAGAGCATCAGGAGCGTCAAGAGATGGTGGCAGCACGCAGGCAGCACATTGCAGGTTTCCTCCTTTTTTTGGCCTCTAATGAGAAGCACCGTAGTTTTACCTCTACCTCTGTGAGCGGCATGGGGCCCCTACTACAGCTGAAGGGAAACCGCGTATTGACAGCACGCCAGGTGCTAGACGGCAGTGCAACCCGCATTCAGTCCGCATATCGAGGGTACCGTGTGCGTTCCGTGCACACTGCGCCGCGACGACAGCGAGGAGCGCTGGCAGGGCTCTCGGTTGGCTTTCCTCTCCCTCTGTCTGTCTGAGGGGCATTCTCTCTCGAGTAGAGCGTCCATTCGAGTTTTGCATGCCGTTTTCAAGTCTGTGCTGGACGGCATTTGCCTCTCCTATAAGGGGGTGTGCATTTGCATGTGCCGATGATGTACAGGTAGGCGTCTTCCTTCATTGCTCTACTTCTTTCTCTCTCCCCCCAGTGTTTTCGCCTGATCAGAGAGAAGTTACCTCTCCGCCCCGCCCCGCATCCTTTCTCCCTCCCTGCCACTTCTACGCAGGAGCAGGCGCCGTGTGCGCCCTGATGGAGGAGGAAGATGAAAGAACGTGATGGACGCAAAGACAGGCCTCTTCTGCAGCGACATTTTTTCACAGAAGCGCACCTCTGGCGCATAGGATGTTGCAGAGGGGAGGGGAGAGAGTGAGTTGGTGAGTGTGGCATGCCTTTCCCTGCGCTTTGCTCTCCCCCACTCCTCCTCTTGAGGACTCGTGCATGCGGCCAGGGGTGCTGGGGCTGTGTGCACGCCGGTGTCTTGCGAACTTGCTCTGCTGCACAGGTATCATCAAGCTGTCACCCAATCTGTGCGAAAAACATTCGGTCAGCGGCTTCTCTCTTGGCCTTGCTTATGCAGAGTGTTTGCTGCCGCCCTTCCAACTCGCTTTGGATTTCACGCTTTCATTTCTTGTAGTCTTTTCTCCCTCCTCGTATTGCTCTCAAAGCGACGCCCCGCCTTTCTTTTCCACGCAACGGAAAGAGGGATATCAAGAAACGCAGCACACTGCACGAACACGCACACATCTTTTCATTCCAACTCACTTGTTTGAACACACTCTATCAAGCGCCGCTGATAATGACGACGCTCAAGGACGGTCGCTTCATGTTCATCCATGCGGATCGTCACAACTTACTCCTGGAGCAATCCGTGAAGGCGGCGGCTGTCTCTCCCTCATCGACCACGGCCACGACAGCGGCTGCTAAAGAAGGGGTTGCAGCGGCACTTTCACTTGCCTCTTCCACCTTTCAGCTTCTGTACGGCGGAGTTGTGCACGCCTTCGCGTTGAACGCCACACAGTCCCACATTGCGCTGGTGTGCCCAGCTGGCAGTGCGGCAGCCACATCCGCGGCAGCCGGCCATCTTCGCGGCGACGGTCCAAGCACGGTGCTGCGGCTCTTCTCCTTTTCATGTGGCGAAGTGGGTGAGCTGATTGACGAGCTTGTGACTGCCGAGGCGTGCGACGTGGTGTGGGTGGGAAGTCGGCATCTGGCGCTGGAAGTACGCCGATTCAGTAGAGGTGGCGATGGCGAGGTAGCCGTTCCTTCCCTATCCACTTCTCCTTTGTCGGCGCCTGTGGCGTCTACCATCTTGATTGAAGTCACCAAGGCCCCGGAGAAGCTGAGGTGGGTGCGGCAGGATGAGGCAGCGGCATCACCGGTGTCTGCCCCGGGGTCCGTTCTGTGTGACATCCATGTCGGTAAACAGAGCCTTCGCTTCTGGGACTTGCAGAAGGGAAAGGTGATGCAGGAGTGCGGCTTGCCGAACCGCCGCTGCCGCCACGGTAAGACCCGTATGGCGACTGCAACGTGCAGCGACGGTTCGTTTGTGTTCGTGGTGAATGATGACTGGACGGTGCACGGCTTTCACGTCGGCAAGCGCACTGTGCGAGAGCTGAAGCCGATGCTGTCTCAGTTTGAGTCGCAATCGGTTAACCTCGCCAACAACCGTGGCGGGTGCGCAAAGTTGAGCGAGGAGAACAACGATGGCCATGGGGTGACGGGGGCAGGAAAAGAGGCGGAGTCTTCAATGCCATGCCCGCCTTCAAAAATTTCAACACCCCCCCACAAACTCGCGTGTCCGCGCCTCTTTGCCCGTGCAATCAGCGACACCCAGGTGCTCCTCGCCCTCCAGGGCTCCTCTACTATTTTGCAGTGTGCCTGCGAGTCGAAAACTAGCCGCAGTGACGAATGGACTGTGGTCGCTAAGATGCGTTTGCCGCGGAGACTGCAGGCGACATGCGAAGTGGTCGGCCTCTCCACTCGAGGGTGTCTCGTCCGTCAGTTTGAGCTGACAGAGGGCAGTGTACAGACGTCGACAGCGGCCGCTCCTTCAGGCGCACAGACGGGGGCGTCTGTAAATGGCCAAAATACTGTCGCGTACTTTGTGGTGCCACTGGAAATGAAGGCGACCGGCAAGGCCTCGGTGGCGGTGGCTGTCACCTGTGGCAATGCAGGCACCACGGAAAGCAGTGCCGCGACGCCAAAGACGGACACTGTAGGCGAGGAGAGCGAGAGAACGTCGGTGGCACCGTCTGTGCCCTCAGAGACGTCGTGGGCGGAGGGAAAGCGGAAGCGCAAAAAGAAGTCCATCGCCGTCGCAGCGAACAGCGACGCACCGGCGTCCGCAACGTCTCCGGAGGCCCCATCCGCAAGCGCCAGTGACACAGGCAATGCGGAGTCCGGCAGTAGCGGCCGCTGCAACGCAGAACACCCCTTGCAGCGTGCTATTCTACGGCTGCTTGTGCATGCTGGCATCAGCGGCAAGGACCAGTTCACTGGTGCCTTTGCAAAAGACACTGCCAGCGATGGTGTTGACACTGCAGGAGCAGCGGCCGCTGCGCCTGCGGCATGCGGACATGAATGGCACTCTACTGATACGTTCGTGACCGCGGGAGGTGTGGTGATAGGCGTTGTGTTGGGCCTACTGGTAATGCGCCACTTCGCACTCCTGTAGCGCCCACTTAAACGGAAGAGATTGGGAAGTCTGCCAGCGACAAGGGGTTGTATGCCGTGAGGGGGCTGTGGAAAACGGCGAACCTGTGCGAGCGGTGTCTACGTGCAAACTACTTCAAGTGCGTGTCGGCTCTCTGATGTCTGCGCCCATGCACGTATGTGGGGGGATGCTGGTGTCTACTGGTGGTTTGCAATACCAAAAGGGTGAACCTACACAGAGGAGGGTTTATGCCTCTGGAGAGAGAAAAGGCACCTCCTTGGCAGAGCACCGGCCCAGAGGTGCATTTTCAAGCGCAAGCGGCAAAGTTGCCTCCCGGTGCACGGCGATTGCGTTTGTGTCGCGTCTTTGCACCGTTTCTCACTTTCTCGCGCCGAGGCACAAACATGTCAACGAGGCGTGCGCCTCATCGTACAAGTGGGGATGGCACTGCTGCACTTCCCCTCCACTGCAAACTCCTTCGCATATGGCCACCCCCCCGCTTCTTTGTTGTTGTGTTTCCACACTTCACTCCCCCCTCTTTTCCCCTTTCTCTCTGTTCGTTTTGTCTCCCGCTACTTCCCTTGCAAGCGGCAAAGGACCCTTGATCACTATCCACCGCTGAACTCACAGACGAGTCTGAAAGGATCTGAGAGGGAGATATGTCGAACAAAGAGTCCCTCAAGGCTGCGATGCGAGAGTCGCTGGAGGCGAACGGGACTATTAGCCACATCAAGGCTGAACTCCGCGCCGCCATCTTCGAGCGACTCTCTGATGTCACTACCAGTGGCGATGGCAGGAATGTGGTGAACCCACCTGTACCTCCAGAGAACATGGTGATCAATGAGCTCATCAAGGAATACCTCACCTTCAATGGTCTAGAGCACACGCTGGCCGTCTTTCAGCTCGAGGCTCGATCGCCGGACAGCCAAGTGCCGCGTCGCGTACTGGCGTCAGAACTGAACATGGCTGCCGCCCCGTCGTCTGTCCCGCTGCTGTACGCTATGCTTCACGAGGCGCGCCTTTCAAAAGATATGGGACCGTAACCTCCATGAGTGCCTCCCTAATGCAGGTTGTACGCCCGGTTCTTTGCCTCCCCCAGTTTGTGCGTGCGGCCTCTCCTTCAAATAGTGGAAGTGCGGGTGCTGTGGCTTCTGCTCTTCCACGCTTTTTTTTCCTTCGCGGCATCCGGTGTCACTCACGTTGTCTGCCGGCCCCGAGGGCGGTGCTAAGCAGACCCCATGTTAGCACCTGGGTGTGTCTGTGTAGACAACGAGACCTGCTCATGGGATCCGCTTCTTTTCTTCCTACCTCGCTCGCTGCTCGCGTGCTTGTTTTCCCTGCCTCTTTGTATGTCTCTCTCTCCTTGCACACCGCGTCTCTGCTCGACTACGTTTTCCCTACTAAACCGTGGTGTGTGTGTGTGTGTGGACGAGGTGGGAGGAGAGGGTACAGGGAATGAGAGGGGGAGGGGAGGAAGTCAGCTCATTGGCCGAAGAGCGCGGGATCATAAGCGATGCATGCACACCGGCCCACCCCCACTTGTGTTCCTGCGCGCATGCCTAGGCACCAGCTCGTATGCTTTGTACCGACCTCCTTTGTTTGCTTATCTCTTCTTTCTGGCCCCCCCGCTCACCTTTTTGTTGCCTCCCCTTTGCGCTGTGGTTTTGCCATCGATCGTTAACGCTGGCACCGTCCCTCGTTTCTGTCTTCTTCCTTCCCTTAGTCTAGTCAGTTTTCCTCCTCTCAACCCACCCCCTCTCACGTGGACCCCCCCTCTCTCCCCCCAGGAACAGCGGCACCATCGACAATGGGGAAGGACGACCAAATGTGCGACATTCTGTTCAACATAAAGTTTGCGTCCAAGCAGATGACAAAGAGCGCTGCCGCATCGGAAAAGTCGGCGGAAAAGGAGAGGCTGAATGTCAAGAAGGCGCTGGAGAAGGGCAACCCCGAGGCAGCCCGCATCTATGCCGAGAACGCGATTCGCAAGCGCAATGAGAGCCTGAATTATCTCCGCCTTGCCTCCCGCCTTGACGCTGCCTCGTCACGCATACAAACTGCCGTGCAGATGAAGATGGTGACCAAGGCGATGTCCACCACAGTGAAGGGCATGGACAAGGTCCTCAGCTCTATGGACCCCATGAGAATTGCAACGGTTATGGATGCCTTTGAGCAGCAAGTCGGAACGATGGACGTGAATCTGGGCACAATGGATGCTGCCTTCGAGAACTCCTCAGCCAGCACGGTGCCGGTGACTGAGGTTGACTCATTGATGGAGCAGGTGGCTGCGGCGAACAATATTGATCTTAGCGCAAAGCTTAGCAATAAACCGCTGGGCAACAGCATTGCAATGCCTGAGCGGAAGCAGGATGTGGACGAGGACGACATTTCGGAGCGTCTCAAAGCTCTACAGGCGCTGTAAGGCCTTATACAAAGTGAAGAGTCGAAGGGTAGGGGTGCACGCTCCTCTCGTCTCAGTGGATAAATTTGAATAGGCAAAGTGGGGACAGCGATGTCTCACGTGAGCCGACTTCTCTTTCTCCTTTCCTCCACCGTGACATCGCTGCCGCGCTCTCTCATCATATTGCACGCAGCTCTCGTGTGCTGTGTAATCCTCTCCCCCAGTTTTGCAGGACGGACGGCTGCCGACTCTGTCCACTTCCTTTGGATTCACTCGAAACCGATTCGTCTTGTGCTTGTTTCGGCTTATTCGCTGCGCTTACTTCCACCGCTGACATACAGAGGCAGCGCTGTACGGCTGCTGTGTGGGTTGTGCGTATTTGCCTGTACGCTGTGCGCCTACCAGGGCGCCGTGTAGCGACCGAGGGATCTGCGTGAGGGGCGAGAGGGCCAGACACCCCACACACCCACACGGGAGCTTCACCGAACAAAAGAGAACTCGAGGCAACCGATAGGATGACTGTTAGCGAAGGGGGGAGAGGAGGTAGCGACACAGTATCGGAAAGGGAAAGCGAAAGGAAGAGTCTGGCTGAGCTACCAACAGCGGTGTGAGGAGAACATGACGGTGAGCACTTGAGGAGGGAGCGAATTCTACGAGAGGGTGGTTAGTACGCTGTTTACAAGGACTTCTGGCGGTGCACTTATCCCGTTCTATCCCTCTGCTTCCTTTCCTCATCGTCCTCTTCTCTCTCCAGCTCATGTAAGAGGAGAGATGTGTGAGCGTCTCAGACATGCTCACGCATCTATCCACTAGTGAGAGTTGCTCTACGTCTTCCAGTGTGTGTGTGTTGGATGTTTTTTTCTCTCTTTTTCGTTTCTTGCGCGTGAGGCGGCCACTTCACTCTTTTCTATTCTTCTTTGTCCGTCCTTCCCTACCCCTTTTCTCTCGCCGCGTTTCGCAGCCCGTGCCCCCGCCTGCCTGCCAAGCCCGTCTGCTACGGCGTGGTTGGCGTGTATTTGTGGCCTTGTTACCTCCCATAACCCCCACCTTTTTTCCAGCCTTTTTTTTTTTGGGCGCCTTTTTCGCACATGCCGTGCTTATCCGCACCTACACAACGGAAAAGTACACGAGAAGAAGGGGCACACGCATGTCTACGTCGGTGAAGTCAATTTATATCAACGTTGTCTTGCCCCTTTTGGTGTTTCGGCCTGCGTTTGTGTAGCGGTGTTGGTGCGTGTACATATTTGCGAGCGACCAGTCCGCTGTGTCTCTTCCTCGCGCGCGCGCGTGTGTGTCTTCGGTGGTGCCGTTTGCCGGCGTTCTTCTCCGCCTCGCTTTTTTTTCTTCGCTGCTTTTCCCCTCCGAATCGCTGCGTGCCGTTATCAGCGATTCGGAGCGGACAACGAAAGAGAGAAGCCCACTTTTCTTTTCGAGTATGCCGCCCCAGGGCCAACGAGCCTCGCGGCCCAGGCCCATCACAAGGTAGGGAGCGAAGAGCTACACAAAAAGGCCACAGCGGGGCCGGGTCTCTGCTATCGTGGCACTCGAGAGTGCCTTGTAAGCTTCAATGTGAAGGATAAGAGCATCACGAACGAAAAAGAGCATGGTGCGCTGCTGTTGCTGACACGTGGATGGGTGGAGGAAGTAGTAGGAATGGGACGGTGTGTGTGTGTGTCTGTGAAGAGAGGCGAGGAGAGAAGAAGGACATTCGAGAGCTGCGTGCTGTGTTGTCGTGAGGGGTGCGGAAGGCGCAATTCATTCTTCTCTGTGTGCGCGGGTATCCGTTCTTCTCACGCCAGTCCTTCCAGAACCTGCCCTCTACCACTCTCGCGGTTAGGGTCTGCCCAGCCACATACTTGGCTCATCAACTTGCATTCGATTTTCCTTTGCCCTTCTCTTCTTCCTCCGATGTGATTGACCTTGCGCTGTTTTACCCTGGTCTTTTTCTTCATTATGCTCACCTTGTTGATGCCACTGCTACACACTCACGACGGATACGCCTCTCTTCTCTATCTGCATTTCCCCTTCAATCTCGATCACGCACGTGTGCACGCACAAAGGGTCTACTGCGCACTGGAGCCGGCCCAGGGATAGGCACACGCGTGCGGGGGTGTTTTTCTCTTCCTTCCGATTGTGCTTCTTGGCTTCTGTTCTATAGGCGCGAAGAGCAGAGGTGCCTAGCTCAAGTACACGGCGAAGCAACATCACCGTAGCGTTCCACTCCTTTTTCTCTCACGAAACAGTAGCGGCAGCCAAACGGACAGACAGACACAAGCACACATCCCCGCCTTCTCTCTTTGCTTCCATTCCGTGGTACGCTTGCTCTCCCTCTGCGGCGTTTTTTTTTTTTTCAAAGTTCAGCGCACGCCTGAAACCTACTCCGCATCTCTTCATTTCTTCGTCTTTTTATTTTGTTTTCTTAAAGACCTAGGCTCAATGAAACGCGGAGCGAAGCGGACGTCGCGAGACGGGGAGGATGCCCCTGGAGCGCGCATTCGCACCAAGGATGCGAAGGAGATGCTAAAGGAAGAGGAGGCGCTTCGGCAGCGTGAGCTCGAGGAGGCGAAGCGACAGGTGGAGCTCGAGGACGATGACGGCAGCTGGGAAGATGACGAGGGCGACGTTGAGGACTTCGAAGACGACGACAAAGAGGAAATCATCGAGGCGAGCGACGAGAACGACGATGAGTACGCCGAGTTCCAGAAGGAGTCCTCGGCACACATTACGAAGGGCCTCAAGTCTATCTCCTTCAAGGAGGCTGGCCAGGCAGATTCCGACGACGATGACGAGACCGGTGGTGCTGCAGCGGTGTCGGTGTGGCGCGGTGACATCGACGGTGCCACCGTCGGCGAAGCAGAGGGCTGTGAGTCAATGAAGCTAGAGTTCTCGAACAAGGCCTACGACGCCTTCTTCCAGCTGCGCACCGAGTATCCCTGCCTGTCCTTCGATGTCGTGAAGGACAACAAAGAGAACCACACCAAATACCCGCTTTCCACGGTGCTGGTGTGCGGCACGCAGGCGGATGAGCAGGCCCGCAATGAGCTGCTGGTGCTCTACGTAACGAACATGTGTCGTACCAAGTATGATGTAGCCAGTGACAACGATAGCGAGGAAGATTACATCGGTGAAGAGGACGATAGCGAGGAAGACGAGGACGACGCGGTCGACGAGGACGTGAACGATGGCGAACCAGTGGTACACCACCGCACCATCAAGCACTACGGCACCGCCAACCGCGTGCGCTGCTGCCCGCAGAACAACCCCGCGAGTGGCAGCCAGCTCGTGGCCGTGTGGTCCGACGCAGGCCACGTGCAGGTCTTCGATATTGGGTCGGAGGTGCGTGCTCTGACGGACTTCTCGAACTGGTCAAAGGAACAGGCACAGGTGTGGAAGCAGCAGTCGGATGGGGGGCAGGGCAAGAAGGCTCAGCCGCTGAAGTTCTGCACTCCGTCGACGTCGCACAAGACGGAGGGCTATGGACTCGACTGGAGCTCCGTGCAGACGAACGTCTTCGCATCGGGTGATTGCGCCGGCTCCCTGTTCGTGTGGCAGCCCACTGACGACGGCCGGTGGAAGAGCGTGGCGAGCAGCATCGCACCTGGCGCCATGTCGATTGAGGAGATTCAGTGGAGTCCGACGCAGACAGACGTGCTCATCACCACCCGTGCCGGCGGTGCAGTGGAGGTGTGGGATACGCGTGACATGCGGGCCTGCAAAATTTCTTTTCAGGCGGACTCCTCCGACATCAACGTGGCTGACTGGAACCGTGCCCGTCAAGCATCACACCTGCTTGTGACGGGTGCCGAGAGCGGCGCTGTTTCGGTGTGGGATCTGCGGCGCATTGCCACTCCGGAGCCGATCCAGCGCATCGCACTTCACAAGAAGGCCATCACATCCGTGGAGTTTGCGCCACACAACGAGAGTGTTCTGTCTGTTCTCAGCGATGATGGATGCTGCACTCTGTGGGACCTGTCACTCGAGCGCGATGTTAACGAGGAGCAGGAGGCGGTGGGCGAGTTGTTTAGCGGGAGGCTGAAGGAGTACCCCGATCAGCTAATGTTTCATCATCAGGGACTGGTACATCCGAAGGAAGCGCACTGGCACATGCAGGTTCCTGGCCTGGTGGTGACAACAGATTACGAGGGCCTTCACCTATTCCGTCCTATAAACTGGAAGTCGTTGATGCGCTGAGGAAAGTGGAGGGTGAGAGTGCAGCAGCTGAGAAAGAGGTGCTCTCGAGTTGTTTTCAAGCGCCACGAAGTGGGATGGGGACGGGGGGCGGCGGCTCTTTTCGATGTGTTTGGCTTCCCGCTAACCGCCATTCAGCTGCGGCTTCTTTGTCAGACTTCCTTCTCGTTACCCCCTTTCCTCGTCCTCTCTCTTTCTGCCACCCTCTTCTCTAACGGAAAAGATGTGAGATGTGATGCTGTATTTTTTTCTTCCCTCTCCCCCTCCTCACCCTTCGTGTGCAGTGGTGTGTGTCGCTGCGCTTTGTTGCGTCTTTGTCAAGTGCGCTCTTGCGCGCTCCAATGTGTGTCATCGTGGGTGCTGTGGCGTGCGAGCAGGAGACACCCGCCATCGAGGAAAACGAAAAGAGCTTGTTGATAGCAACGGAGTGGCGAGGCCAACAGCAGCGACGTCCATTAGCGCAACAAGCGCGCGCGAGAGAGAGAGATGTAACTGACAGGCTCGAATAATGCGTGACAACGCCGACGCGTTTTAACAAACTGAAAAAGAGAAGAAAAAACAAAGTGGTGGCCATTGTTTCAGGTGCTGGGTGGCGATGAAGCACGTCCATACGCTCATTCAAAATCTCAGGGCCTTCACTGCATGGCACAGTGTCTGCCACCATTCAAAAGAGCTCTGAGAAAAGCTTGCAGTGTGTGTGTGTGTGGGTCTACTGTAGCGGTGATTGTACACGCGTGCGAGTGTTGGGGCATTCTACTGCCTGATGCTCTGACCCCTCTCCCTCTCCCTCTCCCCCCCCTTACACACACACACCCATTCTCCTTCTGTGGCATACACGCACCTGTACGATTGTTTTCTTCGCTACACCACCAAGTGTCTCTGTGGCCAGAAACAGAAGCACAAGCAACACCTGAAAAGCGGGTAAGGCACTATCCAAGATTCCCGTCTGCTCCCCGCTTTCACACTCACCCCCTTCCCGAAGTGCCCCTCGCCTACCCGCACGCGCATTACGATCTTGCCAGCACATTAACTAAATCATGAACCTTTTTCTGCATCTCACGGTGCTGATCGTGAGCTGGAGTCTGGACAACACCGATCCGGATATCCAACATCGAATCTATTTCACCTTTGTGGTAGTGCACGTCGCGATTGTGTTCACGGCGATCTACATCTTCTTTTCGATTTGGCGCTGCGATGACGACACCCTAATCCGAGTCAAGGACCCCTACACCGACAAAGAGAGCATTCAGAAGCACTGGGAGTACGACCTCGGTAAGCTGCGTGACCTTACGGTGTCGTCGATCGGCTTACCTGCTGTGCTCAGCGCGTTCTTGGCCTTGACCTACGGCATCTTCTTCCCTCTGTTGCTGCAGAGCCTTAACAACCCCAAGGCGTTGTACCAGTCGGAGCTGTTCCGCCTGCACGTGAAGGGGGAGAAGGCGGAGTGCGACCTGCTTCGTCCGTGGAAGGAGTCAAACGTGATACCCGAATGGGCGAAGGCTCTCTGGAATAGGAGCGAGAAGAGCTCGGAGAAACTGCTTACCGGCAGCGGGGTGGGACCGCAGAGCCCTACAGGAGGCAGCAAGGCATCTCACAAGCGCAGGTAGGGCTGCTGCATCGCGGCTGTCCCTCCCATGAGAGGAGCGGAGGGTGTCTATCACTTGAAGGCAGGTTAGTCCAGGTGAAGTGCACTGCCACTGCTACCCTCCCCCCGTCCTCTTCGTCTGCTCTTCACTTGGGCCTATTCCCTCCTAACCCCCTCCGTGCTAGCGTATCTGTAGCGGTAAAAGAACAAAAAGAGAAGCGAAAAATGGAGCTAAACGAACCAACAGCATGTGACGCCACGCATACACTGACCATCTCCGTACAAGCAGCCGATAAATTCAGTTGGTGGTACCTTCGGAGAGAGAGGCGTCGATCGATGGAGGGCATTCTGGGAGGGGCACATTGCGCACTCCAGCAAAGCAGAGAGAAAGTGAGGTCGTGGGGCCACTCCTCCTCACACTTCTGTGTGGTATGTGCGCGATATGAGCTCGTATACGGAGCGTTGCAGACACACCAACTCATGTGGGACAGGAAACAGCAGCTGTGAAGACAGTGCAGACATGCTCGAGAAGGGTTTCTCTCTCTTTTATTTTACTCTATACCGATTGCGCTATGTACTGCCTCAATCTTTCCTATATTGTTCCCACCACTTTCTCTTCTGCTCTCCATTTTCTTCTGCTCACCGGATCGTTCTCTACGCTGTACAGCGAAAAGAAAAAGGTCTGACGACACCCGCAGCTACACGCACGCCGCTGGCACCGCCTTGCCCACTCGTATTGAGGGTCGTCCATCTACGACACGCACAAATCTTGACAATGTCGCTGGCGAGAAGCAACTGCGGCTTTTGCCAGTACTTTCACGCTCACCATGACGCTGTCCGATGCCCCTGCTCCGCGTGTTGGAGTCGCCGTCGCAGTGGCGACTCTGCCAACGCCGCTGGACGGATTGCACTTTCCAAGTCAGTGAATGTGGCACCGGCATTGAGCCGCGTCGCAACCTCATTCCGTGGTGACAGCGCTGTAGCGGTGGCTTCAGCCGCAGGTGTGGAGGCGGCACCGGCAGTTTCTGAGGGACCGTGTCCGCACAGTGCTGAACCGTACCACCACTGCCGGAGCTGCGTCCTACCTCCCTATTTTGCGCGTCAGCAGGCTCACTAGGATGGCCACGCAGTTGTGTGCGCACCCAGTGTCCACCTGGACGCAGGGTGTGGCTGCGCTGCAACGCGTCGATGCCGCCGTGGAACTAGTTGCGCCAAAGTGCCGATGCTACCTCTCCCTCAGTATGCTGCGCATGAAGTGCCGATTATGGGACCGCTAGCATCTCTCTATACCAAGTCGTAGAATGTCGCACGTTGCACAACCGCCGAGCAGCCACTCATCCCTTATCCGAACGCAATACGCGCGCACACACACACATGTGAGTGTGCACAGGCGCACTGTTTTGCGCCTCTCTTTGATGTGATAGCTGTTTTCACCTGCTGTGTAGGACCTCCCCCCGACCCCCGCCGCCGTCCTTTCCGCTGCACCGCCTACCTTGCTCTTCTCTAGACTCGAGTTGCACAATCGATCTGACTCGGTTGTGTCTCATTCTCTCTCGCGTATGTGCATGTGCGCCCTCTACACAAGTCAGATCTTGTGCTTCACAAAGACGATTCTCTGCGGCACTTGTGCGTCTTTGCGTGCCGGCACCGGCATAGGCGGCCTCTTCTGGTCGCTACTTCGCTGTCCCATTGCCTCTCCCTTCTCTCCTTTGTTTTGTTTTTCATTCATTCTCTTTCTTTCACTCGTTTTCTGCTTCGCTTATCCGACTTCACGCCACCTTCATACAGCAGCAACAGACGCGTGTCCCCACGTCTGCAGAAGTACGCGCACGTCTCCCCCTTTTTTTCTTCGCTGACTTCACGCTCTCGCTCTTCCTTCCTTACCTGCGTAGCTCTGCCGTGTGCTTCTCTCTTCATTCCTTCCTCTGCCAACAACTCCCATTGCCTTCCACTAACGATCGAAGCATAAAAGATACAGGGGCAAAGCCTCACATAACCCAAAGAACAGTAGAGCCATTGCAACCACTTAAAGCAAAAAAGGGGGTACTCTGGCAGTTGGCCGAGCGCACCTACGCGCGCATAAGTAAGCTGGTAGAGACGTATACATTTCTCAGCTTTTCTCTCCGATTTTGAGAGCTTGCGTGAGTTTTTCTGCTTCATATCATTCTCTTGGATGTCTGCAAACACACCCCAGCATCACAAGGGGCATCAAGTCGCCGCCGGGGAGACCTTCTTCTACCGTCATCATGTGCGCCCAGGAGTAGAGACGGCCTTTCGCATTCGGCTCATCTCTGGCACCGCCAACCCGGACCTCACGGACAACGTAGCCAAGTGTCTGAACGTGGACAAGTGCCGCACGGAGATCAAACGCTTTGCTAATGGGGAGCTCAATATTAAGGTGGTCGACAACGTTCGCGGGGATGACTGCTTCATCATTCAGCCGACTGCCGGCGGCTTCGACACGGACGTCAATACAGCCATGATGGAGCTGCTGCTGCTGGTGCACACTCTGAAGTTGTCTTCCGCCAAGCGCATTACGGCTATTGTGCCGTATTACGCGTATAGTCGCCAGGATCGTAAGAGCGAGCCGCGTGTGCCGATCTCTGCCTCCGCGGTGGCACAGCTTCTGCAGTGCATGGGTGTCGACCGTGTCGTGACGATGGATCTGCACTGCGGTCAGATACAGGGCTTCTTCCGAAACATCCCGGTGGACAATCTGCTCATGTTCCCCGAGTTCGCGACGTACCTGATGCGGCAGCCGTGGTTTGACAAGAACGAAACTGTGGTAGTCTCGCCCGATGCCGGCGGCGTCGAGCGTGCCAACGTGCTGGCCGATCGCATCGGCGCTAGCCATATTGTCACCATCCTGAAGCGTCGCAAGGAGGCGGGCGTGGTGGACTCCATGCAGACAGTCGGTAATGTCCTGGGCTACACGTGCGTCATCATCGACGATATGGTCGACACCGCCGGCACACTGTGCAAGGCATGCGACCTGCTGAAGGAAATGGGTGCAACGCGTGTGATTGCCTGCGCGAGCCACGGCATTTTGACTGATCCGGCGTGTACCCGTATTAACGCCTGCGAGGCACTGGAAGAGCTAGTGGTGTCCGACTCGATTGATCAGCGTCTGAAGACGGCTAGGTGCGATAAGCTGACTGTACTGACGACGGCACCGCTGCTGGCGCAGGCGGTGCACAGCCTCCATAAGGAAGCCTCGCTGTCTTCTCTCTTTGTGAAGGTGTAGCACCACGTTCTGTGGCACGGGAAAGGGGGCTTGCTCGGGTGCGCATCCCCGTTGTTTTCGCACTCATACACGCAGGCAGGAAAGCGGGCAGCGGCAAGCAGGAATAAGACCAAACTCTAACGCAATACTGAGAGAGGCGAAGTGGAACCTCTTCAGCATTTCTTTCCTGTCCTCATTTTTCTCTTCCTTCCCTTGCTGATCTTTCACGTAATATATTTATTTATCTATTTATTTCGTTTAATGTTGAAGTGCGGGACGTGTTTCTCTCTCTGTTTGTGTCTGCAGTGATGTGCAGTGTGGAGAAGACAGTCCCACACCCACAAACGCGCACGCACACATGCTATTCCCCGGACGCCTGCACCATCTTCGCCGGATCGAGGGGATCTCACTGGAGGTTCACCGACCCCTTTCTGATAGCCTGAAAGCATGCGACGTAGGTATTCGTGTGATGCTTGCATGAGCTCTTATTTTGTTCTCGTCCCATGTGTGTGTGTTTGTGTGTTGGAGTTTGCGAAAGGCCTCCCCCTTTTTATTTTTTCTTTCTGTTTCAGTTTTCCGCATGTTTTCTGCATATTAGCGCAATTGTGGTCATTTATAAACAACGAACGAGACAACAACAACAGCCAAATGAGTGAGGCTTGAAGAAAAGGAAAGGAGGGGAGGGAAGGGGGTGCCATAGCGTACTGTGCATGGCGGATTGCAGCATCTTGCGCCGCCTCACGGGACACGGCTGATGCTTCTCAAGGCATACCACGCGAAGGGGGACGCCATGATCTCTACCTTGCCCGCTGGGGGAGGGGGGTTTGCGTATTCGTGAGAGGTGAGGTGACATCGGCAGCTGGCATATGGGTGTGTTGGAGTACCTCTGCCAGGCACTGAAAGCCTCCAGGGATGAAGTGGGGTGGGGGGAAGAGCGAGAGCCAGAACCCCACTGCCGCCTCTTTGTTGAATGAGCGCACGCCGTCGCAGGCGTGTCGACGCAGTATTCAGTGCTTGCGTCGTTTCTACTCTGAAACTGTTTTCGGTTGTTCAATACCTTCCTCCGCCGCTCATTCGAGCTTCTCCTCTCTTTAACCTCTGCGCCTCCCCTTTGTTTGTTACTCTACAGAAGTGCGCGTGCGCACCTACAAGCGCGAATTGGGTCCGAGTCACTCAGTGTTTTGGATAATCGTTTCGTTTGCTCTCTTTTTTTTTCCCCCTGCACCATTACGCCTGCTTTCTCCCTTTCCCCTTGGTAGAAAGGGGGCACCTCGTTGACTGCGCGCGCGGAGTTGCACGTGCATCTTGCATGTGTGACGGCATTGGCGTTCTTGTCAGCTGTGCGTGGCGGTAAGGGGAGGCTGAGACGGAGCGCGTCTTGGGCGAGGTTTACGCGAAGTCTTGTGTGATCTTCTTCGCATGCTTCTCTCGTGAGCACATTATAGCCGTAGATATCTATGCACACACACAGACACACACACACACACACACACACACACACGCATCACATAGCCCTCGGCTCCGCCTTGCAAGCCCTACGGGAACAAATTGTTTGGCGGTCGAAGTGAAGTGAAGATAAGCGCGGTCTTGTGGACAGACGTGCAGCGTCACGCTTGCACACCCCATCACCATCCTTGACGGACTGCCCCTTTTCTTTCTGCTATTGGCTTCGAGTGTCCCTGTGCATTCACGCTCTCTTCTTTTTTTTTTTCTGCTAGAACTGCTCATACCTGGTGCTGACTTGAAAGAAGAACCTGCCGGTGAGTCGGACACCTACGAAGGCACAGAGAGCAGAGATAGCGAGTGGCAAGGCGGACAACAGCGGCAACTTGAACGTGGTCGAGACAACGAAGGGCACTCCGCAGTGAAGCGCGCCGCGCGAAGAAGGCGTGCCTTTCTCTCTGTGCTGCTTTTTCTTCCCCCCTTTTTTTATTTCGCGAGTCTCGAAGAGGACAACCGCCACAGAAAGCGAGAGAAAAGCACAGCGCCTCCTCTTCTCTTCTCTCTCTCGTAGGCTCCTCGTGCGTGCGGGCTCTTTCTTTTACTCTCTCTGCTTCTCTGCACACTTTGCTTTTCTTCTCCACCCCCCACCAGTGCTTCTCTCTTCCTTCTCTTCCCCCGAATTTTCACGACCTTTGCGAGGTTAGCTTGTTGGCCCACACTCTGAACTGCAGCCGTGCACGTGCGCTGCGTGGACTCACCTCCATTGCGTCTTGATCTTCCTGCTTGTGGTTTTTATTTGCACTTGCCATCATATCTTTCTGCTGGTTCCCTTCTTCATCTTTCACGAAGAGAAACTTCTTACACACGAACACGCGCAGCGAAGGGGCGCAGTGCTCGAGTGCAGAAGTTACTAGCCAAATCTCCACTTGTGCTTTTATCTTCAAGAGTGGTGCGCTTGCCAGTGCGCGCGCCTGAATCACTCCACTGCATTTTTTTCCTTCTTCCAGAGGGCAGCCGGACCAAAACAACTGATTAAGTGCATTTTTCGCATCGGCGCCTACTGTCAGGCTCTCTGTCGGAGCACGTATGTCGTCTGGTCACGTATCTTCGTTTCACAGCAGCTCGGACTGCAGCACGGCGCATGTTTCGTTCTCTCGCCAAAGCAGCGACGATACTGATGGCATGGGGTCCAGCATCTTCCCTGAGACCACAAAGCAGATCAATGCGTCACTGGCGCCGACCGCAGCCTCAGCCGTGACACTACCTGCGTCGGATGCCTTTGCCTCTCCAAGGAGTGGGCCCACTGCCCCTGGTGAGATACTGGCAAGCTACACACCTACTCCCAGCTCAGCGCGAAGGGGCGCTACGGGCCACCAGCGGATTTCTCCACCCAACAGCAATATGCCTGCAGCACTGCCGACTTCATTGTCGCTGCTGGCACCCAGTTCACGTGATGCCAGGAGCGACTTGCAGCGCGGGGCGAAGAACGTAACTAGGGCGAGTGGCTCAAACTCCCTCCCTCCGCTGCCACCTTCCATGCAACAGTCATCTGTGCTTTCGGCATCCGGCAGCGGTTTAGCTAGTCAGTATCCGTTGACTCCTGCGCGCGAGTTGAGGGCTTCTATGCCCGATGGATCTCTTCGTAGTGGTACGGGTACTGCGGCCCAGCCACTGGCACAAGTAACGACCGCAGCAGACGACAAGAACAGCTGGTGGACTTCGGTGCGCCAGCTTGTCTCTAATCGTGGCGAGCAGGTGAACTCCTACCTGGAGAGCCTTGTCAACCCTGGTGGCACTGCTGCTGCTGCTGCTGCTGCTGCCGAAGCGCGTGCCGCGTATGCGGCGCGCTTGCGCGAGAACACGAGACCGCCTCGCGTTCCCACGCGCCGCGCCGTGACGAGTCGCTCCACTTCACTGATTTCCGGCACCGGCGTGACGTACGACCCCACCCGACGTAGCCTACCGACACGCCCGCCGCCCTTGTCTTCCACCTACAGAAGCCGACGTACCCTATTCGAGCCGTACAACAACACACTGATGCCCCCAGACGACCCGGACTCACGCAACAGTGAAGGGCCTTTTGAAGTGCCGCTTGACTTGGTCGTCATCGATCCATCCCAGGATCGCCTCTTGTGGAACAACCCGAGCACTGCGCAGCCTGTCGTGAAAATTGTGAACCAGGACGCCATGAACGACTCCTTCATGGGCGCTAACGACGAAACTGACTCGGACGTCGACGGCTACGATGGCGAGCCGAATGCGTACGTGGTGGATCTCCTGTCGGCACTGCGCGGGTATCAGTCGAATCAGTCAGAGCCATTTGGGCACCTTGTCGCCGCGGCGCTGGCGTCGCGGTCGAAGGAGATGCCGGTGCGTGGCTTCGAGATTGCCGCTGCGGAGCACAACCCGTACCTTGTGCGAATGATTCTCGACTCTGGCACGCTGGACGAAACGGACGTGGAGGCGCAGCGCAATGTGCAGGAGACCATGGATGAACTATTTTCTATCAACCAAGGGGAGCTGAGCCCCGCCATCTACGAGTACCTCACCTCCTTTTTTCGCATGCCTTTTGTGCGGCTCTCGCACAAGCAGTACACCCTGCTCAAGCGTAGCGGCTTCGAGTACATCAAGCTCATGTACGATCACCAGCACGTCCTGCCTGACGAGCCCCTGCACTCCATTCTGATAAACCAGTCCCGCGCGATGCAGATCATCAACCTGATTTTTATGATTGTGCAGCTGTGCGCGATTGTTTTCTCCACCGTGGCGATCGCGCTGGTGCTGGTGAGCTGGATTTTGGCGAACAACGGCAGTCTCCAGAGCTACGGCTTCTACACACTAATTGTCTTTGGGGCAGGCTGGGCTCTGAATCTGATCTGCATCATCTGCACGGTGCGGACCCGGCAGGACGAGTCGCAGTACGAGCCCAGGAATGAAGACGGGGAGTACTTGTTGGTGCCGTCACCTTATGTTGCGGTGGTGCCAGTGCTGCCGCTTTTCGACATCTTCTGCCTCATCGCCTACTTCCGTGCGCTGCGGCAGAAGCGCATGATTCTGGCCCATAACATCGTCGCCTGCAGCCGCATCTCTAGCATTTTCTACGCAATAATATTTGCCTTTCCGCAGCTCATCACGCAGGCGTACTTCAACAACATTGAAGTCAGCATCGACCCTATGTGGCGGCATCGCTGGCCTTATATTGTGCTCCTCGTGGCCGCGACCGCGCAGTGGTGCGTGGCGCTGTTCGGCTACGCCTGGTTTCTTTTAACGCACGATTCAATCGACGGGTTTGGCTTTGCCTGCTTCGACATCGGCAAGGAACCCCACCCACTGGAGCGACATAGCGCGGTAGCGCACGTGCTACACTACGTCATGGCATCACTGCTGGAGACGAACATTTTCCTCCTCGCCACGGCCGCAATCCATCTGCCGATGAGGATATGCAACTCGTACAACATTGCCATCGTCGTTCTTTCCAGCATCACGATCGTGTACATCCTCGTCGTGTACATCTTCATAATATTGAAGGAGGCGTCAACGGTGCGCATTAGCTTCTCCTGTGTTCCGCTGTTGATCATTCAGTTAGTTCTGCTCATCTTCTCGGAGAGGATCGACATGGCGGCGTGTGCCGCCTTACGGAACCTTTACTTTCGCCAAACCTTCATATTTGGCTACCTTAGTTGGGGCGCCTACTTTCTGCTGTTCCTTCTGTGGCTGATCCTCATGATTCAGTGGTGCGTGCTGTGGACAACTGAGGTGAACTTCTCTCCGCGTCTGCTGTGGCCGCTGGTGAGGAAAGACACGCGATTCGCAATACCGAACAAGAAGGACACATACGATTCGACCTCTCCTACCGACTCTTCGAACCTGACGCGGCTGGGGGACGACGGTGGAGGAGCGGCTTTTGCACCCTCGTAGAGAGAGAGTGTGTGTGTATGTGTAGGGGAGGGAGAGGGGGGAGAGAGGCGCCAACAAAAAGGGTGAAGGTGCGATGCTGACGTGTAACCGCGCTTGAATTGATCATCCCGAACACCGAGCGGTGCAAAGGGGAGGCGCATCATCGACTACCTCCTGAGTGCTGATTCCAATTTGTGTATTGCTGCCCGTGCCACCAGCTGTTGGGGGTGGGGCGGGGGGCGGGAGGGAGGGACTGCTATGAGTGCTTGTGTGCATGCGGGGAGTGCGCATTGCCTCCTTTACAGGTGTCTTCGCGCTCCCTTCCCTGTTTCACTATTCCATTTTATTGCTGCCTTGTATATCTCTCAGTTTGCTTGTTTTTTTTTTTTTTTCGCGCTTGCTTCGTAGATGAGGTGGAGGAGTGACAGCTTGGAGTCGGAAGGAGAGGCGAAAGCTGCGCTAAGAGAAGCTCCACGATGCCTGGGGAGAAGCAGGCAGGCCCGGAGGCGGTTTTAGCGCGTGGACGCTGTTCTGAGGACGCCTTTTTTTAATTTGCTTCTCTACTATATTGCTGTCGATGAACGTGCCCTCTCTTGGCTACTGGAGATCGCTGCCCTCCTCTCTTATGGCACTTACCCGCAGTGTCTCATTCTCCCTCTCTACCTTCCGACTCCAACTTTTCGCCTCTGTCGTGCGTGTCACGGGAGGATTTCGGGGGTACTTGAGGGCCATCTGAAAGGGTGCGAGCGAAAAAAAAGTGGAGTAAAGGAATGACCTGCCACAGAGGTGCCGGCGTATCACGTGGTTGACTGCCGCAGCACAGGCGTACATAAAGTTGTCCTTCTCTTTGTCTGTCTCTGTCTGTCAGTCGTAGCTACACCTTTGGCCTCTCTTTCATCTTGCCGGCTGCGTAAGAGTGCGCGACCACCACCTGCAGTGATCGGAGATCTCGCCTCCGACGGACACACGAAAACACATGCACGCACCGAGTCGAACCACCTTTCCACGACACCGTTGCTTGACCACCGCTGCTACGTCATGCACTGCCGGCACACGCTCACGTCTCTTTGGCGTGTGTCGGCAGGGGCGACGCCAGTGGACCTCAACACTTTCTCCAACCGAGTCGCCAGCTCTGTCATGTGCTTTCGACGAGGTCCACTCCCCGTCTTCGCCATGCAGTTCAGGTACCTTCGCCATACCTGCCCAAGCTTAGCGGCGAACCAGGGCTTCCCCGACACCACGGCTTCTGCAAGCGTCAATAAGGCGAAAAAGAAGAAGCGCACTCTCTCACCCGAGGACATCCTCATGCGCCGCGTGAATGCGCTTGTTGGTAAGCGCAACGCTGCCGCTGCTGTGCAGACCGTCAAGAGGGCCCTCCAGGGATCATGGGAGTCGCTAACAGATGGTGCGGAGCCTGCCGGCAGTGGCTCATCTGAGACAGCTTCTTCAGGCGTGCTTTCCACTTCCCGTCCAGTATTCTCGACGAAGGCCTTTGCAGCCGCGCTATTTGCCTGCGAGGCAATTGGTGACGCCGCATCCGGCCTGTCTCTCGTCGCCGAGGTGCGCCGGTTCTCCTCCAGAGGCATCTCGACGGAGTGGCTCCAGACGGAGCACGTGCTGTCGGTGATTTTGCGCCTCCAATGCGTGGCGGGTGACCGCGACGGCGCGACGCGCATGATTGCCTATCTTGAGCAGCACGGGCTTTTGCGCCTACGCAGCGCCTCGGCCTTCTTGCAGTACTGCTGCAGTGGACTCAGGGACCGTCGACTTGCCTTTGCCGTATATGAGGCGGCACTCAAGCACAAAATCGAGCTTACCGAACCAGACTACGTTGCACTTGGCCTGCTGTGCGTGCAGGTTCGAGAACCTATCCGCACGCTTTTTTTCATGCTGCAGGAGATGCGCGAGCACGTTGCGGAGGTGAGCGAGAAAATGGTGCGCGAGGTGCTGGAGCCGTGGGTAAGGATGGCCAACGAAGACGCCACTGTCGGTCTGAGGCCTCGCGGGGTTCAAACGTCGTTGCGTCTCCACAGAGTCGACGGCATGCATCACGTCCTGCAGCTGTCTGTTGCCTCGCCACCACCGTCGACTGGTGCTTCTGCGAGAGGTACCGTCAGTGCCAGCGACAGTGCTGCGGCTGCGCCACCTACCGGTACTCAGGTGTGTGGCGTCTGTCCAGCTTGTCAAGCGAAACTATCCGGGTACCCTTTCACAGCCGCCTGCCGTTCTCATCTTCTGCGCGAGTTAACGGAGCTGATCATTCCGCGGGCCTGCCGCAACCGCCGTGCAGTGCTCGGATTCGAGCACTGGAAGCGCTATATGCACGCTCGCCTGGACGCGGGCGATCTCGTCGACGTCTTCATTGACGGCGCGAACTTGGGCTACTATGGCCTGTCGAGCTGGTACGATCTGGCCAAGAAGCAGCTGATGCTGCACCGCGGCGTCCCAGAGAGTCGAATCACCGGCAATGATTTGGACTTTAATGCACAGTGCCAGAGCACTGGCCGCGTCGTCGATGTAGGCGTGAACTTTGAGCTGATTGACGCTGCCGTGACGCTTGCCGTGGATACGTACGGAATGCACCGCCCACTCGTCATGCTGCATGAGCGACACGTCGAGCCGAAGTTCATGACGTCACAGAGCACCACCATTGTGCAGCGCTGGAAGGATCGAGGGTGGCTCTACTGCTCTCCTGCGGGGTTGAACGATGACCTCTGCTGGCTGTATGGCGCACTCCTCTTGACCGATCCGACGGACACGACGCCTACGCCAGTTACAACAGCCTCCGTCTCCTCTCATCGCACGTTTGTCTGCACCAACGACAAGATGCGCGACCACCACTTCCGTCTCTTGAGCCCGAGAGCCTTCACACGTTGGCGTGACCAGCACCGCATTGCCTTCCGCTGCGCGCGTGTGGGGGATCGTACGGAGTTGCACTGGGAGCTGCCGGCTCCTTATGAGCGCTGCATTCAGCGACACGATCCCCACACCGCTCCTTCGAAGCATGAGCCAGAAAAGCAGCCAACGCCATTGCACAACGTGGCGTTACACTCGGCGGCTCCCGCCGGCTCTCCACACGGGAGTGGCGTGGGGGCTATTACCTCGTGGCACATACCCTTTACCTCCGCGCCGCGAAGCGCGGCGGCCTCGGCTGTGCTCAGCGCACCTCACGATGGCAAAATTCTTCAGCACAGCTCTGATGGTGGGCAGCCCGCTGCGACGCCAAATGTGGAGGACAAGAGTGCTGCTCACCATCCCTCAGTTCTCCTTCAGGAGGTAGGAAGGGAGCAGGTGTGGGAGGCAGAGGAGCCCATCGTCGTGGAGCAGGAGGAGACAGCGGGGGAGGAAGACGCCGTGGAGACCGCACCTGCCCTTGCAGGCCCGTGGGTGTGCATCACTGTCCACGAAGAAGCGGTTGGCTGAGGTGATGAAGGCGGCGTGATTAGGCAAGGACGCAGTACCAACGGCACTGGGGAATGGGGAAGGCTGCATGCAGCGTGTGACTCCGCTAGACTTCTGACTCCTCCCTTTCTTCATCGTTGTATCTTCTTTGAGGCTCTCCCCTCTCTATCAATCCCATAAGTGCGTAGGCAACACAGCACAAGAGGCACGCATTTATGATAGCAGACTACACACACGATGAGCCTGTCTGTCTGGAGCAGCGTGCAAGGCGGCGGTGGTGGGTGTTGGGACAGAGGACGTGAGGAGTGGGGGGGGGGTTCGTCTTCTACACTGCACCGGAGAAGCGATGCGACACACACTGACCACACAAACCCTACAGACACGATAGAAGCACCACGTGGAGAGTGAACCGGCAGGATGCATGCAGGACCTGCTGCACTCTCATGACAGCTGCATTCGACCGTGTCATTATTCCCCGCATGCCCAGAGACTGCGGTGACAGCAACGTCGCTCTATTTCGTCACTCTCTCCCCTCCAATCTCTCTCCCTTCATACTCTTCAGAGAGGCGAAAGAGAGAGAGAGGGTGGAAGAGAAGACATGGGACGGGATCGAGAGGACCGTTACGCGCTTTTTTATGCTCATACAAGTACACTTTTTCCCTTTCTCATTTTGTCTCTCTTTCTCTCTGTTACTCGTTGCTGGTGCGTCACTCCTCTCTTCCCCTCGATCGCGCACACGTTACATGAACGCATTTGGGCACAATCACTCCCACTCGTTGCTTGCGTCCTTCTTACCACCTCACGCAACGCAACTCTCCTTTCCTTTCTGTCCTCAATCAACACCCACCCACTGAATCTTTCATTTCTTTCGCAGTCTTGAAAGGTATTTCTACGCGAGGAGCAAAGATGACGAAGGGTACCACGTCAATGGGCCAGCGCCATGGGCGCACGCACATCTTGTGTCGTCGCTGTGGCCGCAACGCCTACCACGTCCAGTGGGAGCGCTGCGCCGCCTGCGCCTACCCACGCGCTAGCCGCCGTCGCTACAACTGGTCTGTGAAGGCCATCAAGCGCCGCCGCACCGGCACCGGTCGCTGCCGCTACCTGAAGGTGGTGAACCGCCGTATCGCGAACCACTTCAAGACCCTCAAGGCGTAAGTGATGGCGCAGGCCCACGCATTTTCTCTTGAGAACGTAGGCTGAAGGGAGGACGAAAGGCACAAGCAAAAAACACGCGCTATGCCCCCTTCTTCTTGGTTAAGTGGCGAAGGAAGGTGTAGAAGAGGTGGAGAGGCGATGCTCGCCGATAAGCATACGCACACACACACACGCAGGCAGACACAGAACCGTGCTGAGACCTCTTTCTTTAGAGGGGAGGCAGCGAGGGCAACTGAGTCGCGACTCGCACCGAGAGTGTAGAGATGTATGTGTTGTGTGCGTGTGTGGAAATGCGAGTGAGAGCGTGTCAGCCTACGTCCTCCTCTTGGCAGCACTCACGTCTCTCTTTTCTTCGTCTCCACACTCCTCGTTGCTTTGTGCAGCGTACCGCACGTAGACTACTGTCAAGACAGCCGCTTCCGCGGCACTTCTCCCCACTTTCTCTCTCTGAGTGTGTATGCTCTTCTCTTTTCTCATTTCTGCAAGACACCAAACATAAGAAACAAAAGGCAGTAGGGCGAACATCGAAAGACGCACAGAGCGAGCGAGCAAAAAGAGGGACCGGCAATCGCCTCTTTACCGCCTCTCGGCCTCCCTCTTTTTTCACTCACTCTGTGCAACATGAGCGCCCCCGGTCACACCTGCGCACCTTTGAGGGACGGGAACACCCCCGCCAGCATGCGTGCAGCACAAGGCTGCCTCACGGCCTTGTGCTGCATGCGTGTGTGTGTGTGTGTGTGTGTGTGTGTGTGTGTGTGTGTGACTTCCTTGGGGAGAGGGAGGCTGATAGGGAATCTGAACGCGTTGCGTCAGTGGGCGCCGTAGGTGCTTCGCCCTTTTTTGGTCTTCTCTCCCACTCCGCCTCTCCTTGACGGTTACGCAGCTTGCAGAAGGAGTAGCACACGTTTCTTTTTTTTGCAGTGCTATGCAGAGGTCATCCGGCGGATTCTGCCTCACTGGTGCCCGCGAGACTCTGCGCAAGCTCAACTCGCTTCACTACATGCCTGCTTTGTGATATTCATCGCTGTCTCTCTTTCGCTCTGCTGCCATCTCATCCCCCTTTTCTAACGACTGAGTCCCCCCCTGTCCCGCTCCATACGCATTTGACTAACTGAGGGCGACGCTGCACAACCGTACAAAGACGAGGCAGAGGGGTGTAGTTGAGGAGTCAAACGCATCGTTATGGGGAGGAGAGAGACAATCACACTCGTATACGTCTCTTTCTCTCTCTCTCACTCTCTGATTGCGCGGGTGCACGTGCGTGTGCACCGGTGTCTATGTCGGAAGTAATTTTGCTTTCGCAGGGTCTTCACTCCGCTTTGCCCCTACGTGAAGTACAGTTTTTTCCCCTCTGCTTATCCAAAGGAGGCGGTGGACTGGAATACACGCATACTCAGATTCACAAAGCGTGAGCGAGCGAGCGACTGTGTTCTACTTAGGAGGCAAGGGTGGGGGAGCAAGGGAAGGGCGACGCAAACGAATCCACGCGCACAGATCGCGTGAGATAACGTCGTCCTCTCTTTGTGAGTTTTTCTGCTGCTTCTCCGCGCACCTCTGTAAGCGGAAGGAAACGGGGAGGCCGTTTCGCGACTCACCACCGCCGCCTCGTGAGGAGCTGAGGTGCCATGAAGAACACAGGAAAGTCCTCCGTTGATGCTGCACCGCCGCCGGAGATGGGCAGCACGGTGCGCTCCACGACAGCAAAGCCTCCGTTGACATCAGTTGCCACCACACCGTCTTTGCCAGTCACTAACGCCCCTTTCTCATTGGACGGTTTTCTGGCCAACTTCAGCGGCGTAGCGACTACCGCAACCAGAGATTCATCTGAGGATTCACAACACAGAGGCACAAGCCACCAAAGAGACTCCTCGGTGTACACCCCATTCGTATCCCAGCAAGGCGATGGCGACATGTTTGACTTCTTCTTTGCTGCCGCTTCCGGCACCCCGTGCGTCAGCGGCTCTGCCAACGGTGCCAACAGCGCGTCAGCAGGACCTCTGGTCGCAGACAACAACAACGGTGGCGACAGGGGTGGGCGACTGAACTTCGATTTTGCCACCCTTTTTTTCCAGGGCGGAGAGGACGGTGCCTACCACCACAACGGACTAAGGTCAACTGAAAGTGACGGCGAAGGGGGAGGTGCAGATGCCAGCTGCACAGAGCGTTATATTCGGCGTGACAGCGGCGACATGGCAGAAGGCGCCAGCGAGGGCGTCCTGCCCACAATGCGCTTTTTTTTTCCGGATGATGGAGTAGCGCCGTCAATGGTTGATGACTCTTTTGTTTCTCTTCCGGCCTCGTGGAGCGTTGAGTCGGCCGCCGGCACCAAAAACAGATACGCAGCGCCGCCGCAACCGCAGAGGCTAGAGGCAGTTAGGGAAGCTGTGACCGAGTCAGTAGGTGACGAGGCGACTCACACCGTTGCACGATCCGGTGCGACGCTGACGGTCGTGGCGTCTGGTCCGACACACATTGCTCCCGTGGATCGAACGCCCGTGAAGAGTGTGCCCTGCGAGAACGCCTCCTCATCGGCGATGGAGCACGAGTGCTCATTGGCAGAAGCTCTTGCCGCAGCGCCATCTTCGTTGGGCCTGCTCTCGGACGAGGAGTCCCAGCGCACAGCTGCGCCACTTTCGCGCTTCAGCGACGCTGAAGAGACGAAACCAAATGACATGCCAGGCAGGTTTGTGGCGGATCATTCTTACCCACAACCGGAATTGCTTGACGGCAGCATTGCACGAGGCGTGGCCGAGGTGGAAGCAATGGCCACCCTGACCCACAGTCGGCAACCCTCACAGCGTGTACCTCCCGCCTCGCTGCCGCACTCTTCGCATCTGCCAGACGGAACTCCGGCAGCCGCAGTGGTTCCTGCGACGCCATCATTGCCTAGGAAGCCGCCAACACCCCTGACGCCGCCGCCATCTGTGCCGTGTCGCCCAGAGGCCCCCTTACCGATCAGGATGCCTGGCAGCGACGCTACTAGTGTGGCCCTGCGCAAAGCTATCGAAGAAGCCGAGGAAGTATGGACACGTGGGCTCGACACGGAGTGCATTTCCAATCCTGAGGGCCGCAGTGCGGAGACGGGCATGTCATCTATCAGCACCACGTCATCTTCTTCCTCCGACGCGGTCTTTTTTGCAGAGGTGACTCAGCTGCAGCAGCAGGCGGCACGGCTAACGGAAGACTCTGCCCGATCCGCCGCCTCTCTTCAAGCGCTAACGAGCGGCCTGCTTCGCATCCTCGGCCCACATGCAGCACTCTCAAGTCTCGTGGGAGAGCAGTACTCGAAGACACCGCTAGTGCATCTGCCGTGGTTCCTGATTGCAGTACTCGAGGGATTGTTGAACAACAACGCAGACGCAGACGATGAGGGCGGTGCCGCATTGAAGCAGGTAGAGGTGGCGGAAAAGCAACCGGTGTCACCGCGTCCCTGCAGCGATGCTGCTGAGATTGGCAGCAGCGGTGGCCATGCCGTTTGACACGCAGTACCACCGAATGAGGGGCCTTTCCCCCCTTCTCCCTCCGAGATATGAATAGTAAGGCCTGACATCTTGCTGTCCACCTCTCCAAAGCACTCGCTTCTTTCGCCTTTCTCTTCCCTCACGAATGCGTCTCGCGTATGTCGAGTTATGTGGCAGCAATGAGCACGTCGAGGCTTTGTTGCGTGTGGTGTTCTGCCAGTGACGCGGCCATCTCACCCCTTCCTCTGTCCCACCTCTGTTTCTCGCACACGTGCGTTCAAGGGACGAGGTTGCGCCCTAGCGAGGATACGGTAGCGTGTAAGCGCCGTGGAAGAAGGGGGAAAAGAAGACGCGCAGGTGTTCACGCGTGCGAGCTACTGCTGCAGCAGGTATACGCACCGCTATAGACATCCAAGCATATACGAACAAGTCGACACATGGATGCTGTTGGATCGCGTTCTTCGCTTGATCATCTCTCAGTCTCCTGAGCTTGGTGACACAGCTGCCGCGCAGATGCGTATCTTTTCAGAGAGCAGCTGGGTTCCATTTTCTAAGTATTCCCTGTGGCCCTTCGTTTCATTGGCGACTGTCCGTGCAGGGGCGTCTTTGTGGGCGTCAGTATTAAGTGCGTGCCCACAAATCAATTCTTTGAAAGTGCAGTTTTCTGCTCTTGTCTGCTCACCTCCCCCCCTTTTTCTCCTTGAAGCAATGAAAGTGGAAAGAAGACAGAAGGATCGAGGAGAGGCCATGCCCCCATGAAGGCCAGCGCGCATGGATATGCTCGCTTCGTCATGTAGGATGTGCGTGGCAGTGTCTGGGTGTGTGCTTGTTTCCCTCTGTTGATCCTAGAAGGGCAGCCTGCGGCAGTGCATGGCGGTGAGTGTGCCCTCTGATACGCGGCTATACGCGAGTGTGACTCTCTGGCCACTCAATTGTGCGTTTTCTCTCATGTCTCACACTCTGCTTTGGCGTGCTTGTGTGCTCGTACGTGCCTTCCGTGCGTGGCGCGCGCGCTGCCATGTGTTCGCTGGCACCACTAACAACTTTTCTGTGATCCTTTTCTGTTAAACACGCTCTCACCGCTACACGTACGTTCAAGCAGGGAAAAGGGAAACTCGTGAGGGCCACAAAAGAGCCACACGACTGACGTATGGGTTAGGAGAGGGCATGCGGGGCCCGTTAGGGAGAGGACATGGGGCACTGGTGCTGCAAGACACCGTCGCTTCCCCAGTGTCGACGGTGCCGTTTTGGCGTCCCCCAGCCACCGCTGTCAAAAGGCCGAGCTACGGCTCCAATATGATCCCACTGCGCATGCGATTCGACGGATACCGGCGCGCCACGACCTCCACTGCTTCGTGGTACTGCCTTACCCCTGCGCGATGCAGGACAACAATGCCGGAGAGTGCATACGCAGGGTCATGTGAGCCGGAGCTTTGCTTGCTGTGCGATACCCCCTACACCTCCTGGACGGCACACACCCGCGAGCACGCTCATGTGGCGCGCTCAGTGGTGTGCCGTTTCTTTGTGATGCCAGAGAGAAGCGAGAGCATTATGCAGCACCTGGAGCGGCACATCGCTCTAGACCTCAAGGAGGTGGATGCCCTCACAGCCCGCAAGGTAGAGCGACGCCGTGAGCGTCTTCTTGCGGGCCTTGTGCACCTTGTCGAGAAGGGGGTGCTGCGGTATAGCATACCCACGCTGCCGCCGTCAACGCCAACAGGCGGGAAAACTGGCAGAAGACGAGACATCGGCATTGGTGGCGCGTCGCTTGAGGTCAACTTGGACCGCTTTCTCACCTGTGTCCTTGTCGGGGAAGCGTTCCTGCGCCGTGAGGTACTTGACCGATGCGCGCGGCTGATACCGTCTCTCAAGGCGGTGGAACTGAACAGCGTAGTGGCGTACTTGACGTCAACACGCCAAGTGGCTCGCATTTTCGATGAACTATCACTGCTGGAGCTGCTGGTAGCGCGCGCAGAGTCGGACAAAGCTCCTGAGAGCGCCACCACCGTCTTTGCAAGAGTGACAGAGCCAGCGAACGTGGAGCCGCTGAGCGCGACCGCTGGGGCACCTTCGTCAGGCAGTGACACAAGCACAGACGCCTCACCTCTGCCGCGGCCTTCTTCTTCCATGCCGGCCGCCACTCCTTCCTCTCCCATACGTTGGAATCTCTCTCATGAGGACAAGGCGTACATCATGTGTGCCTGCCTCGGCGAGCTGCACCGCTTTCACGAACAGGAACGACCGCGCTCCGTCGCCTCCAAGGCAGCGGCAGACGCCATTGTGCTAAACGTGCTTGCCGGACACGGGCGTGAGAACCTGGTGTCGGAGTTGGTACATGACACACTGCAGCGTATGGTGGACGAGGGGACGGTGATCTGGCGGCAGCACCAGGAGGATGTGAAGCGGCGCGGCCTTTCATCCGAGGCAAACTTGACAGCGAAGAATGGAATCGGTGAGCAGTCTGCACTGGACATGGACGGTCGGATGTCTGAGGGCTTACGGTACATGCGCACCGCGCCGTTGGCGTCAAAGCCGTCACCGCCGTCGGCGTCTGTGGGTGCACTGGATAGTGCTGCAGCGGAGAGGCTCGTGTCTTCCTACCTGCCCTTCAAAGATATCGATCAACTTGGCAGCGAAGAGAACGAGGCGGTGAAAGCCACAACAACAACGCTGTCAAGGTCGAGCACGGACGACACCTGCATCACCACTCCAGATTTCATTGCAGCGCTTCACACTTCGGCGAAGAACTGGAAGCCGCTCACGGCGGAGCTGAGGCAACGTGGAAAGGATTGGAATCGGCTACCCTTTGCGCCTAGTTCACCCAAACTAAAAGTGTGGAAGAAGCCGCGCTAAACACAGTGCGCTGAAGGCCTGTGTGCGCGTCTTTGTGCGGATGTTTATGCTTGTCTGCGGATGCGTCATGTTGTGAAGGCTCAAGTGGATCCATTCAGTGGTTGTTTTGCCCATCTTGTTGAGAGCCCCTGGTGCTTGTGGTCATGGCGGTGTTGGTTGCCAACGTGGCGTTGTAAGCGGCGCAGGGGCGGCCACCAATGAAGGTGCTTTGAGTGCCATTGAATGGAGGAGTAATTTATTTTTCGTCTGCCTACGCGTGTGTGTATCCCTCTCACTGGCGCACAGCGCTGAGTGACACCCACTCAAGCAGAGTGCAAGAGGGAGGTGCCGCACAGGTGTATTTATGGATATATCGATCGAAAAGAGAAGGGAAAAAGTGCCGCGGCAGTGGTGCTGACCCTGCTCGGAAGCTCAGTTACTGCCCTGTCGCTGATGACTGTGTGGCAGTGCAGCCAATATAGGCAGCGCGTGCAGAAGCACACCTCTGAGACGGCGCAAAAGAGCCGAGCGCACGACATCTACAGCAGACCATGATGAAGACACCCAACGACGGTTATAACTGTTGTCGTGTTCTTCCCCCGCGTTTATTTTCTCTGGAATTCTCGCACACGCCGCGCACACCCCTAATGCGCAGGCCTGACCGCGATGACTCTCGTCCGCGTTCCCCCCCTCTCTCTGTTCCCTCCTCCTGCACACCACTGTCCGCCGTTATTTGACCCATGCGCTCTGCCTTTCTTTCATTGCGTCGCTTGTGTCTGCGATACTGAGAGCCACATGCGAGAAAAGAAATCGAGAGAGGCTCATCACTCTACTCCAAACACAAACGAATTCACGCAACCGCAACGGATCTGTAGTCCCAACAGCAGCAGACTACCCCTCCCCTCCGCACTATCCTTCTTCTCACTACACGGACTTCACTTGTTCGAGCCATTGACAGCAGAGGCACATAGCCGCATCCTTCTCTGCATCTCTCTCTCTCTCTGCCCTTATCCTCATTTCTTTGCCTTTCCTCACTCTCTGCTCCAGCTCATTCTGCGACTTTCCCCTTGAGGGTATCCCCGAAGCATTTGGTCGCTGAAAATCACTGCAGCCTTCCCCCTCCCTGTGTTTGCCTTTGCTTCATTTTTTCATTCTCCTCTGCAGTTTCGGTGAGCTCTCTGTGGCGTTATCGGTGTGTGCTCCTATCTCTATCTCTCTTTTGGTTTGTGTGTGTGTGTGTGGGACCGCGCGTTTATCTTCGTTTGTGGCTGGGTACGTGGATTCACTTGCTCGCCGCCGCTGCCCTGCTCCGCCCCCCTTTTTTTGCTTATTCTGCCATTCTCCCGCTTCCTCATCTCTTACATTATTTGTGCAGGAGGAAGGGGGGAGGGAGGAGGTCGGGTTGTCGGTGTTTATTTTTTCCTTCGTTGCTACGGCGCGTTTGCATCCTTAACGTGGCGGTGGCGGTCATCGTTTCTTTCGTATTTTACAGTTTTTGTTGTTTTCTCATTTTTCTCTATTCGCCTTTTTTCCCTTTTGGGGGTAAGTCGCGCGCATCTCCTCCTCCTCCTCTGTCCTCTCTCCCTCCATCCGCTCTGCAGTCCTTCTCGAAGTTGTCGGTTGGTTATTCGTGTTGTTATTTCTTTTCTGTGTTCTCCGACGTTCTTGGCACCTGTACTACCCTTCCCTCACACGGTTACTGCTCTCGTGCTCGCTGGGGAGGGGTGTAGCAGCAGCAGCATAACATACCAGCCACAACAGCCGCGCACCCGCAGCAAGTAAGAGGAGCGATAACATGGCGGAGGCAATTCCCATCTCTACCCAGCAGGTCCCCGACAAGAGCGAAGTAGAGCTGGACTTCAAGGACATTCTCGGCCCTATGGGTAGCAATACATGCAAATATGAGAGGGTGCGCGATCTCGGTTCTGGTTCTTTTGGCAAGGCGCTGCTGGTGCGCCGCGTGTCAGATGGGCAGCTACTCGTAGCCAAGCGCATGGATCTGACGACGATGTCGGAGAAGGACAAGAAGTACGCGACGGCGGAGATTCAGTGTCTCGCCTCATGCGACCACTTTGCTATCATTAAGTACCATGAGGATTACGTGGTGGAGCCACACATAGTCATCATCATGGAGTTTGCTGACGCTGGCGACCTGAACATGCAAATCAAGCAGCGCGCCAAGGACGGGTTCATCTACTTCGAGGAGCACGAGGTTGGCTATACCATTGTGCAGTTAGCCATGGCGGTCGACCACATTCACCGCCGCCGCATACTACACCGCGACATCAAGGGGGCCAATGTGATGCTCATGACGAACGGCGTCATCAAGCTTGGTGACTTCGGCTTCAGCCACCAATACGAGAGCACAGTGAGTGACCAGGTTGCCCAAACGTTCTGCGGCACGCCGTACTACCTCGCACCGGAGCTATGGGGCCACCAGCGGTACAGCAAGAAGGCGGATGTGTGGGCCATGGGTGTTCTTCTCTTTGAGATGATGGCGCTTCGCCGCCCGTTTGTTGGGCAGGGAATGCGCGCGCTGTCGGAGGCGGTGATGTGCAGCAAGCGCGACTGTGAATTGCCACAGCATTATAGCCGCTCACTAAAGGAGTTGTGCAATATTATGCTGCGAGCAGACCCGAACCTGCGCCCCTCCTGTGCGCAGCTCTTCAAGTTGCCATACATGATGAAGTTACTTATGGACTTCGGCACGAGCGTAGACAACTCACAGCTCGTGAGCGACTCCCTCAAGACAAAGATTCACACAAACATCTGTGAAATTCGTCAAGCAAGCGCACATGACCCGGAGGCGTTCGGGTTTGTCGGTCACGTTGGCACCGTGTGCTCATCCGTCTTCTATGAGGGTTACGTGCGTAAGGAGAGTGGGGAAGCGTGGAAAGAACGCTTTCTTGTGTTGCGTGACGGCGGCCTTGTCATCAGCCGACATAAAGGCGACAAGGAGACGAAGCCGCTGCCTGTGGCGTTCATCGACAGTGCCGTCTTCGTGCCGGAGAAGTCTGCTTGCGCGCCTGGCGTCTTCGCAATCCACCTAAGAGACGCCAAGACAATGTGGCTCCAGGCGCTGCCGCCGGAAACAGCGGGGATATGGGTGCATAAGATTCAGCAGTCGATTGGCATATCGTAGCCTAACGAGGAAGGGAGACATATGGTCCAACGCCAACACCAAGAAAGTGACAAGGCTATCGGTCCTAACTGAAGCAATACAGAGAGATCCCACGCCAGTTGTCGAGTGGGAGTTTCATTTTCCCGCGTTGGAGGAGCGCGGTTTTATCAGTGGCTGAGTCAGCCATCGTGCATGTGTATGTACCTTTACGTATGCGCATGTGTTCTCATTGGTATTTTGTGCTACTTGTGCTTGGATGTATTTTCGAGGTGGTGCGCCGCGCAGGTGCGCACAACGATAACAAACTGGGTGAAGTAGGCAGATCGGCAGCTCCTGAGAAGAAGGGGCGCTTCTCTGCGGGACTAGTCACCCCCCTCGTTTCGGTCCCCTCCTCCCTCGTTTTTTCTTTTTTTCGTTTTTATTCTTTGGCTTTGTGTTCCCTCGCTCTTCCTCCTCCTCATATATGTAGATAAATAAATATATATATATATATATATATTATTTTTTTTCTTTGTCTTTCTCTCCTCCTTTTTGCCCGCTCTCCCTTCCCCTCCTGCTATGCGAAAGGGTCAAGGTGGGCGGAGGACGTAAAAGGGCATAACTTGGCACACACACACTGCAAGAAGGAAGTAAATGAACAGCACGTGGCAGGAAAGTGAAAAAAAAGTGTGTTTCGTTTTGAGGTCCCGATTCCCTGCCATGCAACACGTCAGCTCAATTCCCCACTCTGCCCCCGGCCTGCCACGGGCCCATCGCGCGGTGCGCAGCAGCCCTAGACACGCATTGCAGCACCGCGCCGCTACAGCCCCAAACTCCTCCCACACCGCCCCGCTGGTCGCACCACCGCCGCTCCCATATACCGGCCGCCGCCTGGCGCATCTCGCGGAGCGGCGCAGGCTCCTCACACCAGTGGGCAGCGAGGGGTCGGGGGCGATGCGCTCGAGCCACGCTGGCACGTCGTCCAGCATATGGGTGGCACAAGCGTGCTCACTGCGGCAGGTCGCTCCGACGCAGCGCTACCCAGGCCCTTACTGCCAACATCAGCAGCCACACATCGCTCTGACACCCCCGCATCGGTAGTACCTGGCCCTGCCGGCACCACGAGTGGTTTGGTGTTGGCAGGGGACAGGGGTGCTGCTTGGCTTCCCCACACAATGGGGGTGCTGGCCCCCTGGAGACACCACGCACCGCGGCGTATCCCCCCGTTATGAGGGACGGCAAAAGAGGCGGATGGATAAGAAACGCCAGTTTGAGCAAGCAAAAATGAATGGCTGCGGTGCGTGCTGAGACATTTTCCAGCGGTGGTTCCGTGTGGGTGTGCTCACGAGGGGTGCAACTACACTTCTTCCCTTCCCTCTCTTGCAGCTTACATGCACATATATATACATATATATGGATGCAAGTATGCACCTACCTCGCTTGCGTGCAGCAAGACAGTGTCTCTTTCGCCTTTTCTCTGTGCTTTGATTGTACTCGGTCTTCTGCTTTAATTTCTTTTTGTTCGCCTTTGGTGAGCTTCTCTATTTTGAGCGCACTGTAGGACTTACCAGGTTTGTTTTCGAGCTTTTGCCTCTCGAAGCCCCCCCTCCCCGTCTAGTATGCGACGCTGTGGCGTGGATGTTAATCTGTGCTCGTGCGTGCCTTCTTGTTGCAAGTATCTTTCTCTGTCCGTGGCTGGTTGGAGGTGGCCCTCTCTTGCCTTCTTTGCTAGACTAGCGGGGTGTTACGTATCTTTCAGGGCCATCCCTCTTTGTGGGCGTCCGCATCATGGGAGGGAGAGAGGGAGTGGGACTGTCGGCTCCTTCGCTTTGTTCCATCTTCACCTCAGTAAGGAAAAACAAATGGGGGAGGGTTGTGCGTTGTTTTCGGTTTTCACACTCATTTTCCTTTTGGAAGTAGTCTCTCGTGCTATCACCGGGATAGGTGGCTGAGCAGTGCAGTGGTGCCGAGCCCATGGAAAGAGAACGCCCCGGGTAGGTAGTAAAAGGTAGGGAGCTGATCAAGCACGGAGGGCCAGTCTTGTGGCTTTTGAGAGAGTGAGAAGCGAGTGCACATGGGTGGCGCCTGGTACTTGCAGTTACATGCGGCAGCATGCAGTTCCTTCCATCTTTTTCGCATTTGCTTCCCCGCTGTTGCGCTTCGCACCCTTACACTCTTTTCCACATCCCTTCCCTATGATGAGCGCTTATGTGTTCTACTTGGCGGGATTCGTAGGCAACTCTCATAGCATCTACGCGCCTGCTCATGCACATTGAGCAGCAACGACCGGAAGGGTGCGTAGATGATAATCTACTTCGACATGTAAGACTAGTCTCTTTTCATTTTCCCTCCCCCCCTCTTTAGAAGCACCGGTGCTTGGTTACGAGGCTCTACTATGCTGAGAGAGCGGTAGACCCGGGCAGGCCCACAAAATGTGGACACCCACCTCTCTCTGTCATCTCCAAGTATGTCTGAGGAGACGAAAAAAAAAAGGAAGCTGCCGCAGCAAAGAAGGGACTGAGCGTGTCTCTCTCTCTCTCTCTGCGTGTATGTGTAAGGGGGTACGTATGCCTGCTTCATGCGCCTCCTTTACCTTTCCTTACTTCCTTATGCTCTTCTGTTGGTCCTCATCCTTATTTCGGCAATACTCCGGGGAAATCGCTTTTCCTCTCTCTTCTCTGCTCACTTCCCCCCTTCTTTGTATGGGTCTCATCCGTCTCATTGTTCACTTGAGGTGTTCCCCTTCCTCCCCCCTCTTCTTCGTTCACTTCTTATCCGTGTCTCTGACCCTTTTCAGTGTCTTCTCACGCGTTTTGGCTGTCACACGCACGTTTTTTTTCTCTTTTTTTCTTGGCCCTTTTTATTGTCTCTTTCGCTTGTACGATTCTGATGTGCTTTCTCTTCCCACAGACTTGTGTCTTGTCGGCTGCCTCCTCCCCCCTCCCCCGATTGCTCTCTCTCTCTTTCCCCTTTGAGACACATTGGTAAGCATCTATGGGTGTCTGTGTCTCTCTGTGTGTGGGTCAACATACGCGGCTCTTTGTACGTCTATGTCTATCAAATTTTACTTTCTCTGGCGTGACCCACACCCTGATGTCCGAGGGACGCGCCACGGTGCGTGGTGTCTCCAGGGGTCCAGCACCCCTGTCCCCTGCCAACACCAAACCACTCGTGGTGCCGGCAGGGCCAGGTACTACCGATGCGGGGGTGTCAGAGCGATGTGTGGCTGCTGATGTTGGCAGTAAGGGCCTGGGTAGCGCTGCGTCGGAGCGACCTGCCGCAGTGAGCACGCTTGTGCTACCCATATGCTGGACGACGTGCCAGCGTGGCTCGAGCGCATCGCCCCCGACCCCTCGCTGCCCACTGGTGTGAGGAGCCTGCGCCGCTCCGCGAGATGCGCCAGGCGGCGGCCGGCATATGGGAGCGGCGGTGGTGCGACCAGCGGGGCGGTGTGGGAGGAGTTTGGGGCTGTAGCGGCGCGGTGCTGCAATGCGTGTCTAGGGCTGCTTCGCACCGCGCGATGGGCCCGTGGCAGGCCGGGGGCAGAGTGAGGAATTGAGCTGACGTGTTGTATGGCAGGGAATCGAGGCTTTGAAGAGGAAAAATGCCATCCGCGCATACATTAGGAAGCAGGTAAAGGGAAAAGTGTGCAAGCAAGATGCCCTCGTCTCTTTCTTTCTTTTATCTTATCTTGCTCCATTTCACTTTCGCACTGTCTACTTGGCTTCACCGAGTGATAATCTCTTGGCAGCACAACGCTCTACCTTTACTTGATTGTGGCGTTGCACTGTAGAACTGCCCTCTCTCTCTCTCTCTCCCCCTCTATACCTCACTCTACCGCCTCACCTTTCCTGCGCGTTTCCTCGCTTTGCCTTCTCGTCTATATATATTTATGTGTGTATGTGTGTGTGTATGTGTGTGTGTGTTTGTGTGTGTGTGTGTGTGTGTGTTTGTGTGTGTTTGTGTGTGTGTGTTTGTGTGTGTGTTTGTGTGTGTGTGTGTGTGTTTGTGTGTGTGTGTTTGTGTGTTTGTGTGTGTTTGTGTGTGTGTTTGCTTCTTTATGCGCTTTGCTGCAGGAAAGTGTTCGCCGCAGGTATGTGTGCCTGCCACTCTTTCTCAGGCACTCGTACATTGGAGGCGGACGCTTGGCTCACTGCGCAAGAGATCCGGCGCAAGTTTGGTGACGGTGCGCACTTCTTTGAGAGAACGACAGAGAGAGAGAGAGTAGCGAGAAAATGGGTGAGGGGAAGATGCAGGTCAGGAAGAGGTTGTCCTGGCACGGGCAAGAGAGGAGATGCACAGACACGCCATGGAACCACCGCTTTTTTTGAATCAAACGTGCAAGTAACACCGCCCCTTGCAGTTGCGGTGGTGGACACAGGGAGAAGTGAGATGCCGACCAGCTTTTTTTCGGTAAGTAGTGAAAGAACTGGTGGGTGGGTGGGGGAGCATGCCGTAGTAATCGTGGTGCTTTACTGTCGTTTGCCGCTGCTGTTGTGGATGTAAGGTGGAGCACGAGGGGAGGGGTAGAGGAAGTGCTGCCGTTGTGTTCGTGCTTGACTCACCACGTGCGTGCCCTCTTTTTCACCTTTCCTCTCACGGCGCGTCTAATGGCTTGTGGGTATATGGTGCTGCTGTTCTTGCAAGCCCGGCTGACATGGCGAGGGAAAGCCGTAATCATGTCCCTTCCAAGAACCCTCCACTCTCCAAAAAGAAAACAATCAGCGCAGTTGCCTGTCGTCTGTTAATCTATGTAGAGATATGCACCCGCGAGAGGTGTTTTCGTGGCGCACTCATATCAAAAATCCTCGAGGTATATGCGAAGCAAAATACGAAAAGAAATGCGCAAGACTATAGAATCTGATCAACCGAGATACTCACCTGTGCGCTCGTGTCAGTGGCGCGTTGACGGCCGACAAGAGTATTTGCAGTAGGCGCGGGCGTATTGGAGGAGGGTCGTATGTGCGTGTGTTCTTGGTGAAGGGAAAGGTGCTGCCCTCTTTCTGTTTTGGCCAACCTTGCCTTCTCCATGCAGCACGTGCGTTGGATTGCTCTGTTTTATCATGCGGCAGCCAGCTCGGCCTTATCCTCCTCTCTGTTGTGTGTGGCTACTGCTCACCATGCAGGAGCTTTGATTTCTTCACATGCCTCTACTCGGGGTGACCTCCGCTGGCGGAGCTCGCGTCGCGCGCACATCTGTCTGAGAGCCCCATCCCTCTCCTTAAATGGTCAAAGAATCTTCGCCGCTCATTTCTCTTTGCTCATCTTCTTCCTATTCTTTGCGTGTGTGTGTGTGTATGACGTGCTCTCGTTGATTTTGGGTTATTTCAGCAAAGACTCCAACAGTGCTAGAGGAAGTCGCGTGAGTGGAACGGTGTCTGCGGTCGACGGCATTCAGCACCCTCTCTGCACGAAGCTGCACAGGACGCACATCTACGAATTCTACAGTTCATCTCTCTCTTTTGCTCTCTCCCTCCTAGAAGGAGCTGAAACGCGAGAAAAAGGGCATATATGCTGGACTTTGGTAGCCACGGCAGCAGCAGCGGCGTTGCAACCGCAGAGAGCCGTGCTGAGGTGTGTCGTAGGTGCTGCAGCACCACGCCAGACCTCAGCTTATCCGTCATGAGGTCGCAGATTTTACATACACAGTCAGCCAGTGCTGAGCCCTTTGCCTTCACCCTCGTCTCAGCCGACGATGTTTCTTTCAAATTTTCTGTGACAGCGTACATGTGCAGCCACTCACTGTACCTTCGAAGTGCTCGTGATGTCGGTGCGTCAGAGGGGTCAGTGCCCGTTGGCTCCACCCAAGCTGTCCGTGATTACGTCGCCTACCTCCAGTACAGCGAGTTCCGCATGAAACTCGCTACGGAGTTGGCAACACTCAATGCCGCGACACCCTCTGAGACCACGAGGTTTCCTCTACCGGCAGTGGCTGCCCTAGCCGGAGTTCCGCACGCTGAACATAGTGTACGAGGAGATGGAGGAGGAGAGGTATACGATGTGGCGCAGTCTTGGCTACTTCCATGGGATGAGGATGATGTAGGCCACGACGGCGCTTATGGCTACGGTGTACAGCCCCTCGACTGCGATCGCGCCTACGCGTGCCACGCGAGCCGACCGCAGAACTGGTTCACCGCGGCGGAACTGTCTTCTTTTCGCGGGAGAACTCTTTCAGAGGAGGAGGCGCTTACAGGGATGGGCGATGGTCGTCACGGACGGTCACCTGTAGCGGCAACAGTGTCGCCAATGTCGGCCGCTGCAAGCGCACCGATGCTTCCGTCTTCTACTGCCGCTCTTCCACTGTCGCCGCTTCCTCCTGCCGTGACCCTAGCGGACGCACCAGAGAGCGCGCTCCACCTACATCGCTCGCCTCAGCTATTGGCTGCTACGGATTCCTCTCTGTCGTCCTCTTCTGACTCTTTTTCATCTTCCGTGTCAACAGCGTCTCTGGAGGCCTATGAGAGCGCGGCGCGAGCCACCAGTGGCGTTGGTGGCGGTCCCCACGACCGGCGCCAACGGAAGTATCTTGGCGAGGAGCTGGGCTACGGTGAGTTCGTGGCCTTAGGAGACTCGGAGGGGCTATTTTTTATCGAGCACGTGTTGCTAGCGCACGAGCCGGTGCTAGGTGCGACCCCTGCGCCGACGGCGGGGGCGCGGTGGACGGATGACGCCTCAGAGAAGGTGACTGAGGGCAGCGAGCACGGTTTGACGTCGCAGAGCTCACAAGGCGCCCACTTCGCTCCAGCAGCATCACAGAAGGCGACGGCAGCTACGGCCGCGACTTCTGAGGCGTCGTTCCCGTCGCACACTGACCCGATCGTCACACTAACGGTGCGGCAGCAGTGTCGCCTGCTGGAACTCATCTCTGTTGCCGATTTTATGGGCACTCAGTCCCTGGTGGAGCTTTGTGCGACGTACCTGGCAACATGGCTGATGGACCACACGGACGAAGAGATCGTTCAGTCCTTCCTCACGACAGTAGGCCTGAGTTGTGCTGCAGCTGCTACAGAGACATCCGTCAGGGTCACAGGTGCTGCATCCTACAACGAGCCTTGGATTGCGGCAGCTCTGAGAGACGACGTCGCGCCCGAGAAGTCTGGCAGGGATGCCAACGTGTCGTTGCCGTCTGTAGGCGTTTCATCCACGTCTGGGGTGGGCAAGTCGCGCACGGAGACGGCGACAACTGCTGCTAAGAAGCGCCACGCTACCATAACGGCAGCCGCGCCAAAACACGCGGGTAAACAAAAGGGCCACCGCGCCGCTTCAATGGATGTAACCGCTGCGGAGCCGTCGAATTGCGATGAAGGCGCTAGGGCCTCCTCCACCGCGTTGACCGCCGGTGACCCCGCATGCGCGCCACTTCTGCTGACAGGCGATCAAAGACTAGCGCTCCTGCGGCAGATGAAGCGTGACAACTCCATTATTGTGTCTCCCTATTGACCCTGCCAGCTGAGCGCAGCTGAGGGCACCAGAGGTGATGTTGCGCCGTCGCCATGGTCGTACCTGGTATCACTGCGGAGGTGGTTGCTCTCTCTTTATCTTTTCTCTTGCCTGTGGTCGACACGAATTCGAAAGCGAAAGGAGGACAACGTACGCAGCGGAGTGAAGAGAGGACTCAGCGGCCTGCGGCTGTGAACAAAACTTCCGCTGAGAGGCCTTTCAAGCCTTTGCTGTTCTTCAGCACGTCACCCTCTCTCTCTTCTCTGACCTCGCTCTCCGCAGTTGTCGTGCGCTCATCTCACTTAAAAAAAAATTGTTTTCTATTGGGACCCCTCTCTCCTCCTCCGCACGCCTGAGCCCCTACCTGTTCTGCGCGCCAGTCCGTTAGCTGCAAAGAGGACTGAAAAGGAGGTAGTCCACAGGCAAGGGACTGGCGGGTATCCAGCCGCTCCCGTTGCGTGCTCTATGATCGTGGAGTCGGCTATGCGGATTCGCTCCTATTTTGAAGTCAGAATAGCGTATGCAGTGCTGATGCGATGCTGGCACAGTCATTCTCACCTAGTGTGAAAGTCAGCCAGAGGCACTTGAATGAAAGGGAGGAAGAGCATACGCTGATTCTGGGTTTTGCGCTCTTAGGTATATAAGCTACTGAAGACTCCTCCTCCTCCGCCTCACTTCCTCCCTCTTTCTGTGCTGCACGCGATGACGTGTGTTTGATTTACGTTGGCCGTTCTCTCCGACCTGTCGCTTACTCATCCCCACTTCTGCCATACGTGCTCTTCACTGTCCCTCATCCCCGTCTTCAGAGTCAACGTCTCTCTCCCTCTCACTAGTAGCGTGTAGGGTGAGTCGACGGCATTCTGCCACTGGTGCCGCTGGCGTCTCTACTACTGCTTCTCTCTTTTTTTTCCTCTGCAAGGTGTGTGTGTGTGTGTGCTCTCGTTAGGGTCGCCATGCTGGTTCGCGGTCCCCTCACACTGGAGAAGGCGGAAAGTGCGTGCCAGTGGTACTATCGGATCGGTTTCTTCGGCTTGCCTTGGCTGTGGGGCCTTCTCTGGCTTTTCTTCCGCCACTACAAGGACGAGAGCGAGACGATTCGCTGGTATGTGAAGCGGGCGAGACGCTACAGCATAGCGGGTTGCGTCGTGTTCGTGGTCATGTCCATTGTCCTTCTCTTCGCCATCCCCCCTACGAGCGCACTTTGGGTGATTGCGCCTTTCCAGGATACCTTCCAGTGGGGATACTTCGCAGTCAACACGTCAGAGGCGGCAGACGCGGCGAACACCAGCACCAGGAGCTACGACAGTGCATCTTTTCTGTGAAAGGGAAGGTCTCGCTGTGCAAGTAAGATCGACAAGAGCGCAGCAGCGGTCTTTGGCTTCGCTGTGAGATGTTGGGACGGGCGCATGTTTTTGCCCACTTTCACTTCCTCAAGCCAGAAAACGGCGCACACTTTCAGATGCCTCCGCTTGCGTTGTTGCTGCTTTAACGTGTCGAACGCTTTCTTCTCGCTGCAACGCACCACGCCTCCTTTTCGCATCAGTGCAGTCGTGCACTGATGCGAAAGGGAGGCACAAAGAAGGGTGCGATTTCGCTCGGTGTGTGGGTTTTGCAATTTTTTGGAGGAAGAGAGAGAGGACATCAGCGATGGTCAATACTGCTCTATTTTTTTTAAAATCGATTACGTTGTACGGCTTCGTGTGTGTCTGTGCTTCCTCTATTCTCTTCGCCATCGGCTTGGTGTGGGTGTGTGGATGCACTGCCACTGCCACTTCCACGAACGCAAAGAGCGGCACTGCTTATCATTCGGGCTTCGCTGTGCGGTTTTCTTGGCACGTGCTCTGCATGATGGAAAGACGAAGAAAATTGATGTCACGTGTCAATGCCCTCTCCCAGCAGCGCCTCTTTCCTTGCGCTGAGTTTTTATCTCTTCGACTTGGCCCCCCCCCCCCTCTCGGAGGTCCAACATATATAGCCATGAGGGGAGGGGAAAAGCGGAGGTCGAAGGCTCAGCGAGCTTCGACTGTGGCGCTTCTCCGAGCGGCCCGAGAGAGGAAGGTTGAGGGCTTCAAAAAATGGATGGCCTTCTAAAGCCCCTTTTGCGCTTTTTCCTCATATTGTTTGCGCCCTTAACCCGTCGACGCTTCCTTGCTTCCTACCCGCTGTGTCATCCTCGTGATCTCTCCTCCACGGTTTCCCCCTCTTCCCCCCCCCCCCTCCTTCACCTTTGTAGTCACGCTTATTATCTGCGTGGACTCATCGCCCCCTCACCCCCCGCGACCCCTAAACACAACTCGGACGTTACCGCACTTCATACACACGCACTTTCTTCTCTCCCACGTGACATTTTACCAGGAGCACGTCAGCAGCTATACGCACCTATACAGCCACAGCTCATATCTCTGTCGCACCACGGCTCTGTTGCGGAAATTGACTAACCGGCGCGGACTTGCATCCTTCAGTCCATTGCACTGCCACTGCATATAGCGCTGGCGAGGTCTAGCGTTGTGCTCAGCATCACCGCAACGCAGCAATCGCCGAAAAGGGAAAAAGCAGTAGAGGGATGCTCATATTCGCTGAATCGTCGACACGATACACAATGAGCTGGTCCAGAAGTGATCGTCAAGAGTGCAGCTCTCTCCGACAGAGCGTTAGCCCAGACCTGTCCGCCGACACCAAGAGCGCGCACAGCCGTCCCCTCGGTCAGACTGCATACTACCTGACTCCCCCACAAAGCGTGGAGTGTTGAACTTCTGATACCACGCACTGAGGTGGCCGTCGTCAATACACACAATATATGCATCTATCAGCAACACCAGGTGACTTCCACGAGATGCCAAGACCGCCACTCTCGCTCCCCCGTGTTTCACTCCTTCATTTGTTGTGGGCGCAGCTCAGCGAGTGACACTTCTGCTTCCCTTGTCACCTTCTCCGGTGTCTCACCGCACGTTTGTACACAGCCCAGTCACCTCAGGTTGGTTCCCCCACGGCCCTGCCTCCCCCACCCCGTCACTGCGCGCCTCCTCTTTCACTTCCCTTTTATCATTCCTCCTTTCTCCGCTCCTCTCCTTCTGGCCTTCGTTGCTCACCGCTCCATTTTACTGAATCTCTTGTCACTCAACGGCGTCCCTACTGGCTTTCAAGCGCGCATACCCGGCACACCTGCGCACGCACACTGTCGCCTCCAAAGGGCGGAGATTGACAACCGCTATCGTTGCCCAGAGGAACTCACAGTAGGAAGCCATTCCTTCTGGGTTGCCCCTTCCTTCTCTTGACACGTCTCTGTGTGAGCGCGTATTGGCGAGTATTGCCGCCGTGCTTTCGCCACCGCTCTTCTTGTTGCTGGCGGATCGTCGACGTGGCGTCGTCGCTCTCTCAAGGCTGCTCCTTTTTCCTTTTTTTCTATTCGCCGCACTGTCTCTCTCCTCTGTGTGAATTTTCCCTCTTTGCACCTTTAGCTCAGCAGCAGCGCGTCTACTCCTACTGAGTGCTGTGGGCAACTGTCTCTCTTCTTGGTTCTGACTCCTTCACGGCTCGTCCTCTTCGCCCTGTCTTCCTCCCTCTTCTCTCGCGTGCCTCCGCCTCTCTTTCTCCCTCCTTCATCGTCATCCTTCGTGCGATTGTTTTAGGGTGTTTTGGTTGTGTATGTGTGGGCTTTTTTTTCGCTTTTATGTGCCGCTGCTCATTTCTTTCTCTTCTCTCATACCCTCCTTTGGCTTCTTGTGTTGCCTCCGCTCTCATTCCTTCTCCCTGTCTTCCTCCCTCTTCTCCTCCGGTGCCAAATTCGTTCCTGCTGACTTGTTTCCTTCACCTTACGGGTGCTGTTGTTTCACTACACTTACTTTGCTGTTGTGAGACTTTCCCCTTTTGTGTCTCTCTACCCCCCGCACACCCACCCACACACACACACACACGTATACACCCAGTGCCATCACCTACAACCTTCACATGGTTCACCTCCTTCCATCCGGCTCGATTTAGTGCAGTCTTTTCTCCCCCTACCCCCTCATGCCGTTCGCCTCCTCTGCTGAGGCGTCCATGTGGATGCAGAACGCCGTGCGCCTCGACACGGACCAAAAATACGTGGAGGCGGAGGAATGCTACACGAAGGCGATTCTTTTATTTCGGCAGGCCCTCACGGACCCAAACATGGCCGACACCGAGCGGTATGAGCTCATGAACTACATGAGCGATGTGGCAAAGCGCATACAGCGACTGCGCACGCTGATTTCCACTGCCCGGGAGACTTGCGATGCAGCATACGGGAGCGTGCGCTCGCCTGAACCTAATGTTTCCCCGGCCAACTCGCGGGGAAGCCATGTGCCGTCTAACCAGGCAAACATTCAGGCGCTTCCTCATGGCTTCGGCGCCGCCGCGACGGCTTTAGGCGCGCGGAACCCACGGAGTAAGGATATCAGCAGCACGCCGGCAGGCATCGACAACAGCTTGGAAATGCTGGACACAATTCGCCTCAGCCAGACCGATCCATTTCAGGCTAGTGGTTCTAGCCGGCCCACCACGTCGCCTGTGTCAGGCAGGCGCACGTTGTCGGTATCTTCGAATTCTCCATTCCCACCAGCGTTGCCAGGTAAGCCACCTGCTGGCAGTGGTGACGTGCCCGACGGTGGCAAGCCAGGCGACAGCTCCGCGGCACCGCCGGCGTGCACGACACCAACGCTACCTGCTTGCTCGCAACGATTTCTTGGTGTTGCTGCCCACTTTGCCCCTCGTACGTCCGAGATGGTCTACAAGGCGATTGAGATTGCGATCCAACTTAGTCGGCAAGGGGAGCTCAAGCGGGCGGTGGATGTGCTGCAGCACGCCTACACGCGGGGCAGCCATGAGCGCAACAACCCTGGCAACTTCAAGGAGATTGCCGAGACACTGAAGCTGATGCGTCAGAAGTACTACGCAAAGCACCCGCCGCGATTCCTGCAGGACAACCCGATTCTGCCGAGTGAGATGGAGCTTCTGCACAAGAGCGGCATCACGAGCACGATCCTGCTCCCGCTCTGGGACGATGTGCAGGAGGGCTACGGAGCTGAGAATATCTTCATGCCCTGCGAGGGTGTTTGGGAGGACGCTTTCACCCCAAAACTATGTCAGAAGCAAATCAACTCTGGCGCCGTCCTCATGCACTTTTCCGGATACCAGCAGAGGGGGCTCGACTACACCATTGTGCGCGAGGCAGATCCACTGCACATTCAGCAGAGCGTCGTTGGAGACTGCTCGCTCGTCTGCAGTCTCATGATCTGCGCCAGTTATCAGAAGCGCTTCCCCAAAGCGAAGATCATTAGCAACGTCATCTACCCTCAAGACCCGGATGGTAACCCGATCTTGAACCCGAAGGGTAAGTATTGTGTGAAGATGCTCATCAACGGTATCACTCGCATCGTCACAGTAGACGATCGCCTGCCAGTGAGACCACAGTCGAGGCGCTTCCTCTGCACGAGCAGCACGGATCCGAGCGAGCTGTGGGTGTCTATTATGGAAAAGGCGTTCGTCAAGGTGTGCGGCGGCAGCTACAACTTCCCCGGCAGCGTCAGCTACGCCGATCTGTACAAGTTAAGTGGGTGGTTACCAGACTCGACGGCGTTTGACAAGCCCGAGTTTGACCGTGAGTTTCAGTGGCTACGGCTTTATCAAAACTTCAAGGCCGGCGCTCTGCTCTTCACCGTCAGCACCCCTGAGGAGATGCCGACAGCGAATCAGGCGCTTGGGCTCGCCGCAGGGCATGCATACGCGGTGCTGGACATGCAGGAGGTGGACAAGGAGCGCGTCATGCTGCTGCGCAACCCGTGGGGGAAGCAGGAGTGGAACGGTAAGTACGGTCGCCGTGACACTAGCGAGACAAGCGTCGCCGTCCGCGCTGCCTTTGGTCTGAAGCGAGAAATAGAGGACATGGGTGTCTTCTGCATCGCCTACGATGACGTGGTGCGCTGCTTCGATAACTGCAGTCTGAGCTGGAACCCATACATGCTGTTCCGCACCCCTGAGGGTCGGCCGGTCCGACCTGTGCGCATTGCGTGCCACGGCACCTTCGACTACACACTCAGCACGGCGCTGTCGCCGCAGCTGCACATTGGTGTCGTCGACGCGCCAAAGCGGACGCGCATGCACCTGATCTTATCTCGCCACATCACCGACGTCTCGGAGTTTGGCCGGCAGTACCAGAAGGACGATGCCACGACACCGTACCTGGCATTGAAGGTGTACGACGTGACCGACTACCCCTCTGTAGCGCAGCACCTCGGTGGCAAGTGCTCGCTGGAGATGTGCTACTGCCGCCGCCTCGCCTCCAACTCGGACTTTAAGCATAGCATTGAACCTCTCAACGACGTCATCTACCGTGCCTCGTCTGCGCGCACCTTTAGTTTTGACTGTCCTGCCGGCTCGAGCAACCTGGTGGTGGTGGTATCGCGGACTTCCTCCAAGGCGCGGCAGCCTTTCAACTTCACGATTACCCTGCACACAGAGCTGGAGCAGATGCGGCTGCCGCGGCTGCAAGGCAACTACGACAGCGGAGCTGAGTGCAGTAACTCCCTCCTGGCAAACGCCAACGCCGACGCCGGGAACCCGCACGCTGGTGTGTACATGCACATGATACCGACCTCCTCGCTCAAGTTCACGACGCGACTGTCGGGGAATTGGGTGAAGGGCAAGACATGCGGCGGCCGCACCGATGCCACCACGTACGTCTTCAACCCCCAATACCGTCTCCATTTAGATCAGCCCTCGCACGTGTCACTGAGGCTGGCTGTGACCGAGTGCGAGACGCCGTGCTCGATTCAGATGATCAAGCCAATGTCATCCAACAAATACGAAGAGACCAGCAGCGGTGGGACTACCAATGGTAAGCTGGTTGACTTCGACGGTCGCGTCGGCAACGGCGCCAAGGCGGGTGAGCTTGTCCTTGAGAGCACCCGCTACGCTTTTGGTGGGGCCGTTCTAGACAGCGCACTACCGTTCTGCGTGTGCTACGACCGCTACCGCACCCTGGGCAAGCTGCAGTGGAGGGAGACGAAGAAGGTGCTGGTAAACGTGACCGGCCCGAACCGGAAGCCGGAGTCGTTCATCGTGTATGACGTGACGGATACCGACACCGTGGCAGTACTTCTCCTGAATGCCATCAAGAAGGGTTATGCTGCCTCTCCTCGTGGCGCGCACTTTGCCGTGAACGGGAAGCAGATCATGCTAGAGGCCAGCATCGCGTCGCTCTTCCAGCTTGCGTCTTGCCTCGGAGATGCATCCCTCGCCTCTGGCGGGGATGGCGCGACAACCGCGAAATCTGTTACAGTAGTCCTCGCACTGGACGGCAAGGCAGTCTCGATTGAGTCTGCGTCAAGCTCCCCTGCGACGAAACTGAAGGAAGTCATGAGCGACATTGTTGCTGATGTGCTTAAGTGCTCGTCGCAGTTCAGTAGTTACGTACCACGTCTGACACACCTTTCCAGGCAGGTAAACAGTATGCTGACAGAGGCTAGCGACGCGGACGTGCGAGCTTACATTCTCGAGCTCGCTGCTTACCTTGGTGACTACGTGAAACGGTGCGCCAGTGCGGTGCGATCTGTGCAGACGCCGCAGACGCTGCTTCCGCTTCTTCCTGCCGGCAATTACACGGTCATTCCATCGTTGTGGGAGAAGGGCATGCCTGGCAACTTTGAGCTGACAGTGGAGACCACACAGCCACACAAAATGTCAGCGATTCCGAAAGAGGGACACAATATGCAAGAGACATTGCTGCGCGGCGCACTACGCCCCGTCGCGGTGTGGCTGAGCAGCTCGCTGATGCAGCCAAAGACAGTGCTCAGCAGGACAGATCCGTTCTTTGAGAGCAGCAGGGTGCAGGTGCTGTGCCCTGCCCGCTCCGTCTTCATGAGTCGTCTCTTTGTCCTCATGGACGTGGTGGATGCAGAGGCGAAGGGGCAGCCTGCCAAGGCCCCTGCGACAAACCTCAGCCTTTTCCGTGTGCACAACACGTCGTCGATGGAGTTGGTGTGTGCCTCCGACGAGTACTCCCACGGGGGCGTGTCGACCCCACCTGTAGAGCTCGAGGCGAAGACGTCGTATTTGCTCGTGGTGAGCGCGAAGGAAAGCGCGACTGAAAAGTTTCTGCTGCGCATCTACACCAGCGGCACTTGCACCGCGCATCTGGTGAACTGAGCAAGAGCCACGCCGGGGCCGGGTGAGGGCCGCTGGAAAGCAGCTGAGAGGGAGGGAGGCGTCGACCGCCTGTACGCATCTGACGCTGGACCAAGGCAGAGGACTACTGTGCACAGCTGCCCTCCCCGCGCGCACCTTTCAGGAGCTTTGCAGGAAGTGTTTCATTGCTTTCTCCCACAGTTCCGTTCCTGCCGCCGATGCGCACATCCTGTGCACCGCTCGCCGTGTCCTTCGTTTTTACTGATGCCGTACTACACTTCATTGCGGTGCGAAGCGCTGTTTGGTGTGCTTGGGTGGTATGCATTCGTTTATTATTGTCTCTTGTTTCTGAGTAGTAAAGTGTCTTGGTGTTGCTCTCATCACGTGCATCCTTGTGGATGTCTTCCAGAGAGAAGAAGTGTTGGTGTGGTCTTGGAAATCTCTGTGGCTGTGGAGACTAATTTTTCCACTGCCTTCTTGCGCAACGTGCCCACATGTTAGCGCAGCTGCTTATGTAGGTGCAGTGATTGTATGCCTTGTCTACGTAGTCTGGCGCTCGCGTGTGTGTGTGGGGGGAGGGGGGTTGCACCTCTTACTGTTTTACTGGTTAGTTTTTTTTTCTATTGATGGATGTCGGTTGCTGAAGGGTGTTTTGTACCGTGTGTGTTCTCTGCCGTTGGCCTCTCTCTCTCTCCTTCCTTGCCGTTGTTGCAGTTCGGCTACGGGCATACACCCCTGCACGATGTTAATGCAAGCGTGTATGCCTGTCTGGTATGGGCGTGCCTAACAAAAGGGGAGGGCGGCGAATCGTGCCTCTCCGCTCCCCTCCTTTTCTCCTCCTCCCGCGCCGCCAGTGAGTGCGATCGGGCTGGCACTCCATTGAAGAAACAAACACAAGAGTAACGTATCAGACGAGCTGCATCTCTCCAACCATCGCCGACTTTGCGCCACATCGTGTGCGCCACATTTGCACTTCTCGCTCGGGCCGGACCGGGTCCCGGTGAAGTTTTAATGCGAAAAATTACTCCCATTCCACCTGGACCTGGACTCGGCATCCTACAAAGAAGAAACGCTTCCACCCCTCCGTTCGCCGAGTTTGATGAGGACTGTGCATCCTTCAACCAGTATAGCATTACAGAAGACTCGAGGGAGGACCCCATGGGAGTCCCCCGCTCGGCGAAGTTGTTGTTCTTCTCTCCAATGCAACCACTACATAACTCTTAGCTGATGCAGGTGTCCTCGACGTGTGCACTGCGCAGCACGAACACGACGAACATACGAAGCACCTGAGCGAAGTGCTTCAACATCTTCTTTCTCTGGCGGAGACCAACAGGCGAGTGACGTGAACCGCCCCTTCTCTTGAGATGAGTAGAAGGCGCTTAGGAAGCTCCAGTCCTACGTCGACTTTCATGAGCCTGAACTCGAGCTGAAACCCACCAAGGGCGACCTGAGAAGGCTCTTCGGCGCCTCCTCGGCAGTTTACAAGAAGTTCCCCAGCAAGGTCGTACCGACTCAGGAATTCCGTTCTGCCTTGTGAGGGGTGTGATTTGAGACTGCCGCAGTGCGCGCACACGACACACACTTTAGCCTTAGCTGGCCATCCCGCCCTAGCAATGTCCACCGCCTTACGGAGCTGCCTCAGCTACCGTTGTCGTGTACGTGACGCAAGGCGCCCGGAAGGGCGCTCGTGTCCGCGAAATTTGGACGAGAGTTAGCAAAAGACTGCCGTACATGGCATGCAGTTTACACAGGGCACGGCGATTGGGCCGCCGTGAGAAGCGGGCCCTTGGTGGCGGCGCGAAGTGAAGAGAACATGTGCTGTTGTGGTTATTGCCAGTGCCGTTGGTCACTCGTACAGCACGACAGAAGACAGTGTAAGCGGAGAGTGTGGAAGAGCTCATGCAAGGGATTTGGAGTACCACCCCGTGGTCGCAGATGCGAAGCCTCTGGATCCGCTTAGTCATCTTCGCGAGTGTGAGCGTTCTTTCGCTGAATGGGCACACAGCAGTACTGTTCCTTCATGCGATGGAGGTGTCGGTGAAAACAAAGCACATGTACACTTCCTGCATCGTTAACACCTTCACGAAGCGTGCCGAGCACCATCACCCACTAACGCTACTAGACGCAACAGTCAGAAGGAGCATCGTACTGCTTCCCTTCCCAGAAGCGAGGCCTCTGAGCGGAGCCAACCTGCCATTCGGGTGTGCCGCTGCACAGCTCCCCCCTTGGTGCGTCGTGTATCGCTGTTGCTCATGTGGAAGAAGGTGAGTCAATGGGACAAGGTTTAGCGCCAAGAGCCACGGCGCACCCTCCGCCTGCCCAGCGGTGAGGTCGCCCTGTGCTGTGGCGCCGCGACCAAAAGCAGCAGAGCCTGGGCATTCCTCGCCGATGCGCTCTGCGTGATGCGCGCGGGCGCTGGCGCAGTTCCTGATGGCAGCAAGAGGAGGGAGGCGAGTGGGGGGCGTGGGGGCGCTTATGCTTCCCGCTCCTCGGGTGCGCGGCTCGCGGCCTGGGGTGGGGAGGGGCGGACCTACACGTCTCACACACCCTACCTGAGGCAAGCCTGCTGCTGCCGGTAATTCCCCGCTTGGCAAAGCATACACCGAACTACCCGATATTAGGGGGCCTCACAGTACGCTACAGCGCCGAACAAGTCCACGCCGCACGCCACTCGGGGACGGAGTTGCTGCCCTCTCTACTGTTGTGGCGGTGGAATGGGTGCCGGCGCTTGTCGAGCCACCCTTGCCGGCGCCGCTGCATCCCATCCTGCCGAGGGGAAGCCGAGCACACCTATCAGCTGCCGAAGCGGAGCCCTCCCTCCCCCTTGCGGGTGGTGCGGATGAAGGTGATGCCCTTTTCCCCGAGTTGCGTGGCAGGATGAGAGACGAGAGGCAGCGGCGGACGTGCGGCCCGGTTGGGTGTCTCCCCGGCCAGCACCCCCGCGCGCTCCACCGGACACGCCACTGCGCCCCGCCAGCGACAGACACGGATGGCCAGGGCCCACTGGCAGCCAGCATGACTGGAGGCGAGCGCGGCACCGAGCCCTCTCCTCGGATCGGCTTTCACCATAGTGAAAGAGAGGAAGAAACGTCTCAGACGGCGGCTCCCCCTCTGGCCGCGACAAGCCAGCCGCTGGTTGGAAAAGAGCATCGTTACGCAGCCGCGGGAGCTCGTGCTCGACGAATGTGGAGGGGTGACGGAGCTGACAGCGTCCTTGTTGCAGGTGCTTCTTCCCCTGCACCTGCGGGCGCTCTTTAGCATGCGAACCAGAGGCGGCTCCGTGCATCAGCGACGAACGCGCACCCAACGGACTTGGCCGCTAGGCCAGCGGTGGTGCAGATGGTGGCAGGCAGCATTGGTCTGCCATCCTCTGTGTGTGTGTGTGTGTGAAGCGACTCGCCTCTAGCGATCACGTGAGCGTGTGGATCGACAGCACCCAACTGACGGGTTGTCGACACAGGCGGTGGGGACAACCCTGCAGGCGACTCGACGCGCCGCGGAAAAGGCTGACATCACCTGGAGCAGCAATGGGGCCGGCGTCTCCCATAGGCACGGGCTTGCTGGCGTGGTGTTGGACGGCAACTTTGAAACGGACTGCGTTGGAGAACAGACGTGCACCAAACTAAGAGCTGACCCGAACCCAGCAAGTGCCACGAGAGGAGCTGGAACGGCTCATGGGACGTCTTTGGCCAGCTTCGTGAGCCCTATGCCTGTCTTTACTTACGTAGTGGTCGTTTTTGTTTGTTTGTACGATGGCGCGCCACGTAATTTATGAAATGCTCACGAGGTGTCCGCCCTGCCTCCTTTCTGAGAGGATGTGTCTCAGGGCGCGCAAAGCAGACTACGCGCATGGAATCAACAGGCAGCATCACGCAGACCATGCCGCGTCGCGCGTCTTCCGGTGTCCGCCACAGGGTACGACCTTCATGCATGTGCAACACCGCATGGATGGAATGCGGGTACCCATTCATCGACGTACGAAACAGACAGTCCTCGCCGGCTGCTGTTGGTAGCGGCTGGGGAGCGTCAGACGCAAGTAGCATCAACGCAGCCGAACTTTACGTGATTCGCTGTTCTCTTTCACCCTTCATGGCATTGACGAGGAGCAGTGGTAAAGCGTGTACATGAACAGTGCGTCAGCCCCCTCTGCCTTCCGCAAAGGCTGCGCAAGCCGTCATGCGGTTAATGCTGAAATTCATGCATCCAGGGCCGACCTCCCCGAATGCAGTCAAGCCTCAATACATCAAAATACGTTCCCAATCCTGCAGACGACCCGAGCCGCGACCTCGCATACCACACGAAGTGGGGTCTGTGAAGCGGCATAGAGGGGGGGAGCGAGGCGTGGACAAGGAAGCGGGTGGGCCCTGCACCTTCGCAGAAGTCATAGAAAGGATGAACGGCAATTCTGTGCGAGGGGAATACAGAAGTGCAGTTTCCCTCCTACCTGGCGACGTTCAAAACCTTTTATGACACTGCCCCATTACAGGTTAGAAAGTGGGGATGGCGCCTCCTCAGCTCAAGAGGTACCTTCTTCGCCGCACTCTCCCTCCTTCGTCCTTCTCCCAGATGTGACACTGGTGAAGGCCGTAAGTATGCGTGTGTGGCATATCTGTGCCGCTAGGCGTGTGCTCGGTTGCTTGAGCGAGTGTGGGCCTGTGGATACTCTGCAGCGCCAGTGGCAGCGGAGCACCTCAGCTACTGATTACTTGTAGGCGAGAGCTGCACCTCGTACTGCGACTCTACCCCTGAGCATAATGGATGAACACATCTACCTAAGAGGAAGGGGGTGGGGCAGGTCAATTGAGGCGTTTTTTTTTTTGGATGCAGGGCAGCTGAGGGGAGTTCTGGGGGCTGGCGGCACTCGCGACAATGCTCTGCGCTTGCACCTTTTCGATCTGAGTCACCAAGAGAGAGAACACTCAAAGGAGCCTGTTCTGGGCTTGCTCCTCGGTGGCGGTGACGGTGCGGCTCAATCGCAGCCTCGAAACGAGACCAACGCACATTCTCCATGCCACGCACAGGGGGTAGCAAATGTGCCTTCCCTCACAGGAGTGCAGTGCTTCTCTGTGTCATTGACGTGTCCTTTATTCATTCATTCGCCGTGTATGTGTCTCTCTCTCTCTCTGAGGGATACGGCAGTAGACCTGCGAAGAACAAAAAGAAATCAACTCGTTTGTGCAGGAAAACGCTGCTCCTTCACGGCGCGGTTGTCTTCCCTCCCTCCTCGCCCTTCCGCCTTCTGCGCTGGTTGGTCTCAAAAAGGGCGCCTGACTCACTCGCTCTCCATCTGACTGGGACTCCTCACTGGTCACACCTGGACGCCGGTCAGCCACTACGAGGTAGCATTTCTGGATTTTATATGAGCTCGTGTATCTTCTTCCTTCCTTGTACTCGTTTGTGCCATGAGGCTCCACTTGCACTGGAGAAGTGACTATAGCGAGACGACAGACGCTCACACTTGTCCCACTCACGGCACTACAGCGTCACTGCAGCCACCCTGAGCAGTGCCAAGTCGAGTCGACCGAGTTTCCCCTGATTATCATATTGGAGGGCAGTGGGGTGAAGCGGACAACATGCCCGACAAGCTGACCGCTCGCCAGTACATCCAGGTGCGATGCCTGCTCATTTCTTCACATGCTATTACCTTCGCTTTCTCCTTTAGCATGCTCGTCGTCACCTTGATGCAGCGCCACCTCTACCTGAAGAGTGCTCGTATCGAGGCCAACGCGGACAAGGACGTGCTCACGACCAACTGGTTTATGGTTACCAGCGGCGCCGTCGGACTCGTGCAGCCATCGCTTTTTTTCTGCATTCATGTTGCTTACCCCCTTGTCCGTCAGCGGCAGTGGGCTGTGCAGGAGGATCGCCTGCAACGCAGCGCGGAGATGGAGCAACAACAACAACAACAGCCGCCGCCGCACGCTTGCGCCTCACACGCGGAATCTCGTGGGGACCAGAGAGCTCTGGTTGATTTCGTGCGCACCTCCGCTCTAACCGCCCACGATTCGCACATGCATCCCCCGCTAAGCAGGATACATATCGAAGCAGAGGGAACGCCACTGGGCAAAGCAGGTGCTACCACAGAGGCTGCTACTGCTGCTGCGGCCGTCACGCCTGCGTCCGACTCCTCCCTCCCTGTGCTAGGGCTAGAGCTCCCACAGGTGGGTTTGCGCCTGTCACTAAAGGCGTCGTTGTCCTCGCCGCCCTTGGCACCGCTACTGCCGCCGCCGCCGCAAGGTGCCCACTCAGGCTCTCCACCACCGCAAAAGTTGCCGATGACGCTGAGGGGAAATGGTGTGACGGCGACCTACAGCGCCACAGCCCAGCATTGCTCGCTTCAGTCCACTATGGAGGCCGAGGCGGATTTGAGCAAAACAGCGCTGCCACTCTCTCTCTCGCCAAGTGTCAATACACAGGCGCCGGTGGAGGCAGTCATGGAGCCCATGGCCATCGTGGTGCCGCCCGTGCGTCACCTCCCAGGCAACTGCCCGCTCTTCTGCGATTGTAGCGCTCCTTCTCGCGCTGAGACTGACGGGGTTGTCTTACCTCGTGACAGGCGCGATGGCGCGACGGCCGCAGGCTGTGCTGGCGGCGGTAAACGCATCCGTGTTGTGTCTGACCCGGCCCCCCCGCTCTTCTCGGACGTGACCCGCGCGATCGTGAAGGCGCCGGGTGACGTTACCACATCTGAACTCGGCGGCGAAGCAATAAGGCGTTCGAGTCGACGGTTGCCAAACGCGGTAACACACGGCGCGTTGGCCATGCCGGGTGACGTTGATGGTAGCACCCCTGCTGCTGCCATGGCAGCCCCACAAAGTGGTACAGCATGCCAGCTCAATGTCTCTCTGGCCAAGGGAGCAACCAGCCCACTGACTGCGCGTGCTAGGTTCTCTGTAAGGGCGCTGACGCCGCCGCTTAGCTCGGTAGGTCCCAGTGACACTGGTGACCCCACCAGTATCCAGCAGGCCTGCCCAGACATTTTCTCCGCCACACCGTCAACGCGCTCAGCGGTGCAGGCTCCTACTGTGGGTCCCACGGCGGCGGTGCCGCGTGCTGCTTTGGTGCGAGACCGATACATTGCGGTGCTATCGAGTGAGGAGGTGCAGCCGCCAAAGGGGCCTACCGAGGAAGCATCGCAGCACGGTAAGTGTCACCCCGGCTTCTCAGGCGACAATCCACAGCGCAGCTTCGCATCGGTATTTCTGCGCACGCTGCCATGGTTTATTCCCACCCCCGTCGCGGCGAAGGTGCCGTCGCCGCAAAGCCATCCAGCGAGGCGGACAGCCGCCTCACAGCTGAGCACTTCCGTGCGGCCCTTGCCGCCCGCACTGCTTCACATGTACTTCAAGTACGACACAACATTCCACTTGCTGCTTGCTGCCTACTACATATTCGCAGCTGTCGGGATTCTTCTCATGTATTTCTTTGGCATGCTATGTGTGGTTCGTAGAGGCTTGCATGGGTTGACCAGTGTCTTGCTAATGGTGGGCGTGCAGGGCAACGTCCTCATGAATCAAAACATGAAGCTTTCTGTCAAAGCTGCCTTCTCCAAGACGGCGATGTATACCAACACCGAGGCAGTGCACAAGGTGAGCCACTCTCTTAGCACAGCATCGCAGTACGAGCGGCTCAAGAGGTTCAATACGCTGCAGCCGACAATATACAGTCCTGACGTACGGTACACGAGGATCTTCCTCATACTTCTGGCCCTGTCTGTTGTTGCCGGCCTGGTATCGCTCTGCGTTGTGGTCTTCAACTGCGGAACAGGTGTACTGGTGAGCGTTGGCTACGCGTCTCTTTCGCAACGGGAGCAGGCAGCACGGGAAGCACAGGCGATGCTGGAGGCCAGCGTTTTTTGCTCATACCCTGAGAGCGCACCAGAGTTGCACTCGTTGCACCCACCGGTGAGGGCTTCGTCCCCGCTATTTCCTTCGACTGACACTGAAGCCCCGTTACCAGCAGCGCCGATGGCCGTGGCACCGTCTCGCGAACGGCTGATGCACACGTTCGAGGGCCTGCACGCGCCGTCAGCTGCACTATTGCCACCTTTGTGGGTTGTCATGGCGGAGATGTCCAGCAGTGGCGGTGGTTTGGTGGCGCCGCCGGTGAGCATGACGAGGTGAGTGTGTGCGCCTCGCACGAATGAGGCACGCATAGTAGAACCGGACTCCGCGTTGGACGGCACAGATGATACAAGCAGCTGGATGCGCACCCTCAACGACAAGGCAGCAGCATTCATGAATTAGGAGACGGAGAGAATGGGAGAAAGGCAGTATGGGTGTGCCTATGTGTGCTCCTATACCCCCGCTCTGCAGCCGTCTCCCCTTTCAAGATCAATGCGCTCTGTGCCGGGGTCATTGTCTCTCTCTCTCTCTAGCCGCTCCCCTCCGGCCTTTTGTGTCTCTCCCTCTCTTCACTTCCCTGACCACCACCACCACCACCATCACCATAGCTCGCTGCACCGCTTCGCACGTGTGCTTGGCGCGCACCTCCTCACTTGTTCCCTGCTGATCTCTTCGACGTTGCATCTCCCAGCGATGATGTGCGTCTCTTTCGCTCGCCAGCGTATTGATTGTGGCCGCCCCTCCACCTCTCCTTTTTTTAATTTTTGTCTCTCCGCACAGGCCTTTCCACTCCCCCTTGTGTGTTTGCTGATGCTGCGCTTCATCTGAATGTCTCGCTCTTTTCCCACTGGAACGTTCAGTTTATGTTTCTCGCTAACATGGAACATCCCTCCTCCCACCTTTCACTCGCTCGCTCGTTTTGATCGTATCTTCTCTCTTCTTTTCACGTGGCAGCACACATGGCCATTTAACGTGCTTTGTTTTCTATGCCTGTTTGACGTTGTGCTTTTCGCTTTATTGTTGACGTTCCTCTTCTCATTTCCTCCTTTTAACTCAGGCATTGGAGCTTTGCGTGGGTGTGTCTCATGTGTTTCTGTGCGCGCTGGGGCGCGTTTATTTGCGTATCGAGCAACTTTAGAGAGCAAAGTTCGTATGACCATCGCCCTTCTGCTGCACTCATCCCCTCTCCCTCCGTCCCCAACGCCATGCAAAGCGAAGAGCCAGCAACGTGAGCTGGTGTTCTCCATAACGATTTCATTTCTTTGTGATTTTCATTTTCCCGCCCGCTATGTGGTACACAGACAGATGCGCGCACGTAACCGATGTAAATGAGTAGCGAGCATGTGTGTGCCAGTGTGCATGAGAGTTTCCGCGCACCTGAATTCACACTGGGTGAGTGGATAGGACGTGGGAGGGGGGTGGTAGTGGAGAGATACGGCTTCTCGTTTTTTCACCCACTTGCTCGCACTTGACTCTCTCGCTGCTCTATCACTTCCACCTAGTTTCGCCTCTGCGCCTTGCCGAGCAAAAGCAAACCCGATTCAGTCCTTCCTTTCTTGTTTATCATTGCTCCCTCGAGCTGGGACAAGGGAATCAAGTCTCCCCCCGCCTCTCTTTCACTTGTAGTAGTCGTCGGAGTACTGCCAACGCGTTTCTTTGCCTTCTTCTGTTTCTCTCCTTACATCTGTTCGCTCGTTTTCTTCTCGCTTTGTTCGCTCTGCGCTTCGGCCGTTGTCGACCTCATGCGTGCCCTTGTATCGACCCCCTCCCTTCTCAACGGATGCTGCCCAGTGTCGAACGCAAAGCCCGGAAGAAAAATAACACCGTGCCGACTCCGGAGGAGGAGGAGGACGAGGGGCACTTCGTGTGGCTCTTCCGCTTCTTCTTCTTTTCCCCTTTCTTGTGCTTTGTTTTGCCACTTCCACATTTTGTCTCTCCTTATAGAGCGTTTGCCACCGGACCAAATCGCGTTGTCTTCTGCCTTTATTTTCGTGTGTGCTCTTCGCCCCCCTCCCTTACTGCCTAAGATGGAAGATTTTGGCAGGAAGGAGGAGGAGACGAGGCGTGTGTGGGACGTGCAGGTGATCTACATCCCATACCCCACTTTGGCCACGCGCCACGTGCACAGGGGAGGAGCGCAAGGACTTGAGCCGACTGCACGCGCACACACAAAAAGAAAAGCACAAGCAAACACACAACCACACCCCCCAACCCACGGTGCAGCCCACTGTTATCTTGTGCCATTCCTTTTATCCTTTCAGGTGTCTCTCTCTTGGTGCCTTGTTCTTGTATCGGTGCCAGCGTCACTTTATTCTTTTTCCCTTTCTGTGTCTGACTTGACCTCTAACCAGGAGTGATCGCGATGTTTAATGCTAATGCTGTAGTCATAGATGCAGCGCCATCAGGCTGCGGCCGCCCCCCCTTGTTTGCAGTTATCGCGCTGAGTGTGACGCAATAGAACTGCGCCTTAATCTGCTGCGAAGAGAGCTCGATTAACGAAAGACGCAAAAAATGAAGTTTGACTACTGCCACAGACTCGCTTCCCCTTCTCATGGCGCTCAGCACGGACCCTATGATGGTGGAAAATGGTATTCTGCAGCAGTGAGCCCGCTTGCGCCACCCATATGCTGGGCGACGTGCCAGCGTGGCTCGAGCGCATCGCCCCCGACCCCTCGCTGCCCACTGGTGTGAGGAGCCTGCGCCGCCCCGCGAGATGCGCCAGGCGGCGGCCGGCATATGGGAGCGGCGGTGGTGCGACCAGCGGGGCGGTGTGGGAGGAGTTTGGGGCTGTAGCGGCGCGGTGCTGCAATGCGTGTCTAGGGCTGCTGCGCACCGCGCGATGGGCCCGTGGCAGGCCGGGGGCAGAGTGAGGAATTGAGCTGACGTGTTGTATGGCAGGGAATCGAGACGTTGAAACCTGCCAGAGGTGTGTCTCACCCCTTCGCCCTCGACTTCCCCTCGCTTAGTGTGGCTTTTTTTTTTGTGTGTGTTTGCTGCGTTTTTTTGCACTTCGGCATGGGTGCACGTGTGCGCGTTCATCCATCATAGGCAGTTTACCCCCGACCTGTCCTGGCTTTTCTTCAGGCTGATGACTTGTGAGTTTTCTTTTTACCCCATTGTCATCCACGGGTAAACGCGCGTGCGTTATATATGGACCTTTTGCTGTGGGTGTGGTGCCGGCAGTGGCGCTTATGACTGTGAAGTGATAGAACAAGGGGGGTGGTGGTGATGTGAGTGTTTGAATGCGAGCGGGGACAACATGAATCGGAGGCGAAAAGAATCAAATGGAGGGCGCGCATCTCCATTTCAATGTTTACTAGATCTCTTGCTCTAATACACTTTAGCTCGTGTCGGGGTGTGATGGTCTCGCTTGCCGTTTTTCTCTCCCGCCGTTTTGCTAGATCTGAAGTCTCCCTCCCCCACCCCCAATGTCCTTTTTGGTTTGCTTTTAAATGCGCGCATAGGTGCTGACTGTTATGGGTAGTGACCTGCTAGTGCCTGGTGTCACTGATTTAGAAGGTGCACCTTTCGCTACTGCTGCTGCTGCTGCTGCTGCAGGCCGGCTGCTCAACTCAATGACGTGGCAAACAACGTTACTGGCTCGCTCTCCCTCGTGGCGAATTGCTCCCTCACTCTGTGGCTCTCCTCTCTCCTCTTTCTTTTTTTTCTTTCTGATTATCATGTGGGTATCACTCGGACCAAATACCGATCACCGCCCCACGCTTAGCGGCACATGCGTGTACCGTTGACTGTTTTCACTCTCTTCTGCAAGCAACACCGGTGTTTGTGAGCACTGTCGACGACGACGACAACGACGACGTGAGAGAGAGAGAGAGGGAGACAAGGGCGGGCCCATCAGTAAAGAGGGGTGTGGGTGGAGACGTTTACTCTCGAGGCTCTTTGGCCTCCCGTTGTACAATTTCGCTTCGATCTCTTTGTTGGATGTTGGAAGGGGGCACTGTTGCCAACGCAGCGCATGACTGGACGAGCAGGCACGCACATCCACCAAAAGGAGTCCTTCAGACGCACGAAGGCGCGTCGACGCTTTCTGGTTCGCTCTTGCTGCCACGCGACCACACACGCACCTACCGGGCGATGCCTTCCAAGCGGTCTTCTGGTCGTCCACTGGGGCCGCCGTCGGTGACGCCATCTTCCCGTACGCCCCTTCATACACAGGAGCTGATGTTGTTCAGCAGCCCCATCTCTGCCTCGCCGGCAAGACGATCCAAGCCCACGAGCAAGCGGTCAGGGTCCTCTCACGCTGCTGGAGCCAACCAAGCTGGGCATTCCCGGGGCTTCGCGCAGCACCGTCAGGTGCCATTCCCCATAGCCGCCCGCGGATCGACGGATCGCACGCCAGTGGAGTACGAGCCTCTCCCTGAGCACTACCACGCGGCCCCCTCTTCCTCCTCCACAACATTCTCTTCTTCCATCCCTGCTGTGGCACGTGGCAGCGGCAGCGGCAGCGGCATTCCATTACCACCGTCCCTGAGACAGACCCCGCCAGCGAACGGTGCCCGTCTTGCTGCCACGGCAACATCTTCTGCGGCTCCCGTCGGGGCCTCTGGCGCCGGAAGTCGTGTGATCCGTCTTCTGCGCGACGCACGCGCCGCGGTGCGTGACCCGATCCGACCCGAGACACCGTTAGAGGCTTTTGCTGCTCCACCTTCTCTTTCGACAGGTGCGTCCGCGAATGTGCTCGGTCGGGATTCCACATCCGCCTCTTTTTTCGCTCGCTGCCGTGGTGGACTGGAGAGCCGCTCGAAGCGCCGGCTGCCTGCAGGATGGCGTCTGACTCCCATGATACCACCGTCCTCAGTGTCGGAGTCGTCTTCGAGTGCGGCTCTCAAGATGGCCGAGGGAAGCACGGTTGCATCTTCAGCTATTTCCGTCGTCAGGGACGCCATGTCTAGCAGCACCGACTTCTTCTCGTCTCTGCCTTCTCCACCTCCGCTGCCTCCTACTGGGACGCTCGAGCTTCCTGGTCACATCAGCGCTGCGAAAGATGCAAATAACATGCACGTGAGACAGTCGTCTGTGGTAGCTCGAAATCACGGCATCGATGTCCAGGAGTTCGGGCAGCTCTACCTTGTGGTGCAGCAAGCAGGCAATTCAAGTGTTGCACAGTCATTTGATCTTCTTCAGTTGAAGCAGCGCCTGGTGACATCACTACACTCAACGGGAAAGCCGCCCACGCTTGACAGGGTAACCGTAGAGTGGCTGCAGTCGACACTGCGGGACTTCTGCAGGTATTGGTCCACTGGCGCTACGCTGCGACAGGCCGTGGACCACTACTATTTCGAGAACTCTAACACAGCAGAGTTCGACAGTGCGGAGGGCTCTCGTGCATCAGCCTCGGCGAACACCACCTTTGCGCCACTATTGTACACGCAAAGGGCCTTCCTTGCCGCCTCCATCACGCTGCAGAGCTTCCCGGTCGCAGCACTCGTGGCAGAGCTCATTTCGTTTGAGGCAACGGTACACACGCTGCACGTCATTGCGGAAGCGGGTCTCGCCGAGTGGGTGGCACGAGAGACTACTGTTCTAGCGGTACTTGTCGAAATTCTCCGGCTGCTGGCGGGGGCTGAATTCTGTTCTCAGCTGCAGGCGCTGCAGTGGATCAAGTGGATCTTGAGCACACTTTCCCTTTGCTGCAAAGACGCCGTCGACGCCGCCACCATCGCGCCTCATGTTACTCCTCTGGGAGCTGACAATCCGGGCGTGTCTCGTCGCCCGCAGCGGCTGCAGAGCAGTGGGTCATCATCATACAGGAGTCTTCCTCTTTCCGACTACTGGGAGACAGACGTGATTCGCGGCAGCGGGCTTGTAGATGACGAAGCTGAGAACCAGCTGCGTAACATGCAGAATCTGCAGCAGGCATCCTGTGTGAAGTCCGCTTCTCTTCGGCCCAAGTTTTCCTCCTCTCACCCCTCTCCGCATCTTGTCAACAGCGTGCCCTTTGCTGACGCCATGCCCGCAGGCTCACCGCTGAGCTTTGCTCAAAGTGAGGCCGGCGGGGCTGCTGCCTCAGCGCTGGCACCCATCCTGCCCTGCAGTGCACCAGAGGAGCATGAGAGCCTTCGTGCCCGTCTTGTGTCTCTTGGGTTTCTCCCTACTCTACAGGAGATCAGCAAGAATGCGTTGGCGCACTGTGCATCTTTGAGCGACTGTCAGGCAGGTTCTCCGGCAGCGGACACCCTTGCATCTCTGCTCCCTATCATTGGGACCTTTTATCGATGCTTTGCTGAGCGCTATCCGGAGGAGCTGCAGGGACTCGACGTTTTAGGGACTCTTACGAGCATGCTAAACACCTGTGCGGCAGACGCGGCAACAGTCGAGGCGGCCTCTCGCGCTTTAGTGAAGCTCACCTATGTCGATGAGTACTTAGCAGAGATGCAGGCAGGCACTGCCGTGATTACAGCTGCTGCGCACGCGCTGAGGTCACAGTTGTCCCGTTCGCAAGCAGACACCTCGCAAGAGTCGTCGATAGAGCTGCTCGTCTCCCGCCTGTGTGGTGTGATTGCCCGTGTTGCAGAGAACAACCCAGAGCAGCAGGAGTACCTGGTGTCTGCTCCCATGGTCGACCTCTTGGAGACACTGTCGATTCGTTATGTCACCGTCTCCGACTCTGCAGGTGTCGAGCTAGACCAGTTCGCTGCGTCGTTGCCGTTGCCGCCAATACCAGTGCTGCAGGCTGTAGTCTGGGTGCTCGGAATTGCATCCATGTCACCTCGGTGCCCCTTGCAGCTCGTGCGGTCTGTGACGCAGCCACTGGTGCACCTCTTGGAGATACTGAGGAGAAAACCGAACATGCAGCTGACAGCTGTGTATGTGCTCATGTGCCTCAGCAATCTGTCCTACTTTTTCGGGGCCTTTGAGTATGCAGAACGGGCCCGCAGTGAGGATGAACGTGGGGTTGCGTCCGACTGGCTCTCCTCCCTCTACAGCTCTCTCGGGTTACAGCTGGCGCACTACCTGTTTGAGGACAATGTCGAGGCCACTGTGGAGGCCACTCGCATCCTTGGTAACATTAGCTACACCAACGCCGGACGCGACTGGATGGAGGCGAACCACTGCGACGAGGTGATTGTGCTCTTCCTTGGGCATGAGGATCTGCGTGTCGTGTACAACTGCTACGGCGTGCTGCTGAACTTGACGGCAGCATCGCCGTGCCGCATTGTGCAAGAGCCGGAACTGCTGCACATGATGCTCTCCTACACGTCGCGGTACACAGATCAAGACAGAGTCGAGGCGGTGACCACTCTTGAGGAGGTACGGCTGCGTCAGCAGCTACAGCAAAGGCAATGCGATGGGGATGTGCAGGAACTCATGTCGGAGGCGAGAAGCCACGCCACACAGATCGCCGATGTTGTGGAGAAGCTTCTCCTCAACGTAAACGGTGTGCTTACCGCGTCGACCATATAGAAAGCCTCGGCAGGGAAGACAGAGGCGGGCAGCCGTCTATCGCACTGTGCCGCCTCCTGGCAACTGCTGTGCTGCACGGCGATACGTGCTTGTGGGTGCATACAAGGCTTCTGCGCAGTGGTGGTGGTGGTGGGGGTGGGGGTGATGCCTCATCATGTGTAAACGTGTGTTCCATTCCATACGTGCTGTGATGACGCTTTCAACTGTCCCTCCTCCCTTTTTTTATCTCTTTCTTTCTCAGGGGGTCATTTTGCTCCATCATGTACATAGCCGACGCCACTGTCGTCCTGCCTGTACGTGTGTGTATGGGCACTTGTGTGGATGTGTGTGTGTGTGTGTGTGTGCCAAGTTAGCGTTTTGTGTTGTTCCATTCAAGACTTCCGAGGATTTGGGGGAGAGGCGAGGAGGGCTCTTGCCGTGGTAGCGCGTGAGGACAGAAGTGCGAGCATGCACATGCGTGTGTGTGTGTGTACCTATAAGGCGACGCGAGTTTCATTTGATCAGCGGAAAACCATCAACAATCCCACGAGCTCCCTCCTTCTCTCCACCACTCCGGGAAACGACTAGGCCGACGCATGGAGCCCCAACAGTCAGACGCGCACAGGACCCGAGATACTCAAGCTGTGACGCACTGATCCAAGACAAACTTCCCCCGCGTGTGTAACTATGACATTCTCAGTGCGTCCAAGTGAGGAGTCGCTCTGCGCATCTAGGATGTCTTGGGTCCAAGGAGATAGCAGAGAGAGAGAGAGCGAGACAAGGCATGGTCCCACATGTGTTCAGGCCAAAGTGTGGTGCGCAGCACACTTCGCCTTCGCCCCCTTTTCTTTCCTGCCCCCTTTCCCATTCCTCTCTCTGCCTTACCCCTTTCCTCTTTGTGAAGGGTGGGGCCGTGTTGTCGTCGCGCCTTTGCGTGTTGCTTTCCTTCTCTACCCCCCCCTCCCCCCCCCCCACACACACTCCATCTGCTCTTCACAACTCCTCTCTCGTGTGTTATTCACACCGATACCGTGACGCCAAACAAAGCCTGTTCGGTGCAGCCGTGACTTCTGAGTGGAGTAGGGACGACTGAAGGACACCCCTTTTATACAGGCAGAACGCCAAACAGAGAGTGGGGAGACGGATTTGAAGTGAAGATGCACAGCACACCAGAAGCCGCCGCCGCAGCATCGGCCCCAATCTCGTCTTCATCGTCGTCTCCTTCGTCATCTTTCTCACCTTCTGCACCGAGTTCTCTAGGAACGCTCCCGGCCTGCTGCACGGAGGCCTTCAAGGAGCACTACAGAAGAGGCGAGGTGCCGCAGTTTGGCTGCTACGATCCAGTGTATCTCCGCCAGGCGTTTGATACATCACCAACGCTCGACTCCACTACGCGAAACCCAACGCACGCAAGCTTTTTCCCGTCCTTCTCATCTCTCGTTCGTGCTTACGCTGATCATGGTGCCACATCGCTTTCCTTGCCTCCCACCAGCCGCACGATGAATGCACCAGCGGCGGACGAGGATACGGATCAGGGCGCCACGACAATGACAGCGGATCATGCGCGATCACGGCGGAGCTGGGAGTGCATCACAAGCGCAGAGGACATGTGGAACGGGCCGCCGCTGACCATGAAGATCCCTCCTGCCTCTGATTATGAACGCATCTTGCTGGATCGTGCCCTGTAAACTCTCTGAAGGGCAGCAGTCCCATTCTAGTTGCTGAGCAGGCAGCGGGTGCTCACGCGAGGGTCAGCTGTTTCCTTTCTTGTTTATACCTTGTCCGTGGCGTCTTGTTGTCGTCATAGCGTTGCTTTCATAAAGTGTGGTGGGTGTGCGCGGCGCGCTAGGTTGTTGTGATGGGGCGCCTGCGGTGATGCACACACGCGTGGCCTACCCTCAAACGCTTCCGTACTCTTTTTTCCTTTTAATTAAAGGAATGCTGACCATTGGCTTATCGCTGTGGTTCCGTTTGAGCATTTCACTCGAGTGCAGCCGCGGAGGTAACTGGAGCGGTTGCACCTTTAAGAGTTCGCTCTTCGGTGGCCGGAGTGCGTCTCTCGTGGGCATAACAGACTAACACGTAGTTGTGTCTTATGTCTGTGTGCGCGTCCGCTTTGCACTTTACTGGTTTCACAATTACTTCTCACGCCGCTGTGTCTCTCTCACAGTCTCTCTTCTTCCCCGTTTGGTGCCTCACTACCTCGGCTCTACGTCTCTCTCTTTTTTTTTGCTTTGGGAGGGGGGGGAGTTCTTTTCGCTGATCGCCTTGCTGGCGTCCTGCACTGAAGGCTGCACACACACACACAGGCACACACAGGCACGTACCTCCACAGTTACGTCAATAGGGAAACCGCTAATTTTCCTACACCTCCCTGCGTGCTCCCCCCTTTCTCCTTTTTCAGGCCGCCCGCAGGAGGCATTTCCTCCTTCCCTCACCCCTACTTTCGCTTTGGCTTAAGAGCTTCTCGTACGCTTGCAATGACGGAATACGAGCGACAGTACGGCAAGGTAGACATCGTGCTCCCCCGGTCAGGTGCCTATGTCCGTGATGTGCACGGTCGCCCTGTGCCCGCCGATACAACAGCGGCTAACACGGTCGTGGTTGCGGCTCCATCTGCGGCCTCTGGTCGTCGATGTGGTACTGTCACCGCGGCGTCCAGCACGTCTGCCTTGCGCACCTTCGCGGAGTGGTACCTTCCATCTTCGAGTGCCTCGATCGCGCTCCCCTCTCCTGGATGTCTGTCAAACACTGTCACCGCTGCAGTTCGAGCAGTGCCAACTGTGGAGTACTTCAAGCAAGCGAGCCGCGCGACTGGACGCAAGGAGGAGGAGTACCTCTGGGCTCTCATGCAGGAGGTCTACGCGGATGCCGAGCAGTCAGATCAGTACCACCCGGACGCCATTGGCATCGAGTCGGTGCAGCCGCATCGTCGCTGGTTCGTCTCGCACTACGCTCATTTACAAGCCTTCCTGCAGCGCCAGCCGGTTCTACGCCGGGCGAATATCATCTGCCGCTGGCTGGAGAGTACGTACCGTGACAACTCGCGGCACGAACCGCGACTGCATGGAGAGGAAGAGGTGGTGCTCCGCCAGCTCATCTTGACGTACCTGCGCGGTGGCGAGCTGCATCGCGCCATTAGCGCCGCCGTCACGTACGAGAGCTGCGTACACAGCTGTATCCTCAGCGCAGCCCAGCTGCAGACGGTGCAGGAGCCGTGGTTCAGCCAAACCGCTTTGGTGCCTCTATTTGGCGAGTACGCACATGGTGAATTGGATCAGGCGTGGTGCGGCAACGAGTACCGCCTTGACAACCTCTCGCAGCTGTACGAAGAGTCCCTTAAGTACCGCAGCGCCGCCGCCGCTGTTGGCGTACAGGGAAGCGCGGCGACGCCGACGCCGAACGCTGTAAGCGACTTCGATGCCGTGATTGGAGCGGCGCTGTGCGGAAACCTTACCGTGTTGGAGAACGCCTTCAAGATGAACGGAAATTGGAAGGACATAGTGTGGTGCTACCTGCGGTGTGCGCTGGTGATCGCCTTCACAAAGCAGGTGATGGTTGCCACCGGCGCCAGTGGCGAGGAGTCTGGGCGACCGGCAGCTGGCGCTGTCGACCGCAGCTACGCAGCTTTTATCGAGGAAATGACGGGTAGTGGTGATAACTGGGCGGCGAGCTTCTCGCAGAAGCTGGTGCAGGGCCTCGCTGCCCGCTTGCAGTCCGGCTTTCTGACGCGCGCGCCGCTGGAAGAGCAGCTACAGATGCGCTTCATCTTGCAAACGCTGACGTGCATGGATGGAAAGGGTTCTCTGCTGTCTACAGTACCCTCCGCGGTGCCTGCGTCGGAGGCTTTGGTGGGTGCGACCGAGTGGTTTGACATCGTCCCTGAAGAAGGAAAAAGTGAAGCTGCGCGGCTGATCACACACGTAGTGCTCGTGCAGGACGTTGCCTACGGGGAAACGCTGAGCCCGCACGCTGTTCAGGTGCGCGCCGGCGCATCCTTGGCGACGTCGCTAGCACGATACGCGGTTTTCTTGGCGCTGCTGCCGCGCTACCCATTCGACGAGGGGCTGCGCGCCGTCACCGCCATGACGCTGCGGCTACGCGACCCGCGGCACCGCGCCAGCGTCTACGCTGCCTTCATCAAGGCTGCACGCGAGTACGAGCTGCAGCGACAGAACCTCTCTCGTAGTGAACTCGAGGAGCAGGAAGCCCGCCTGGTGCGTCAGTTTGTGACCGCCGACAGCGACGCAAGTGTGCATGCTGAGGTACAGCAGCTCCTCTCTCAGCAGATCGCAGTGACAGAGCTGCTTACACACAACAAACTTGCTGAGAAGCTCATGTGGGAGGCCATGCACGCGGACTCTTTGTCCGACTACCTCACAGTTCTCCGTCGCGGTCTGTCGGCGTGCTGCAGCTTCTGGCTCACGGAGCCAGAGCCTGAGGTGGAGGCGATCGCGGATGTGAGCAGTATCCTGACGCGCCGCGTCTTGGTGGAGATACAGAGGCGGTCTGGGCTGCAGGAGGCCGACTATGCCGGCGAACTCACAGCGAGAGCGGCATTTTCATCAGCTCCGTCACCGTCCGCGAGCCCTGTGACGGAGCTCGAGCGCAGCGAAGCGACCTTCTGGTATGTGCTAAGCGAGGCCCGCGGTATTGCGACGGAGCACGCGACAATCACTGCACAGCTAAACGCCGCCAAGCACACAGCCGCCTTTGCTGGGGCTGCAGCGCTGTCGAACCGCACACTCATCTACCAGCTCACGCAGGATGAGGCAGTGTTGCTATGCAAGCTGTTGGAGCACACCCAGCGTGCTGTTCGGCACGGTGGTGCCGTCGTATACCGCGACCGACAGTGCCTGACCGCCATCGTAACTTTGGTCCGGCAGTTGACGGAGGCGGTGACGTTGTCGATGCTGTCTGGCGTGGTTGAGGGCGATGTCGAGGAGGAGAGCCCCGACCCACGCGACGAACTCACACGCATGCAGCAGGTGTATGGGCTGATGGAGGAGCTTCACATCGCCGGCTACCTGGACCCGGTACTGCTTCCTCAGCAAAGCGCCAGCGCACTTTACGCTCAGATACGTGCCATGCGTGTGTCTTATGGGCAGCGCGTGCACAAGAGGCAGGTGGTGGCAGCACTGCGCCAGCGGACTCACGGGACTGCAGCAGAGGCTAACCGTGTTGGCGCCGTCGTGCCTGTCGGCGGTGAATGACTCCTGTAGAGAAAGGCTCGAGCACCTATCGGATAGGACGGTGTGTGCGTGTGTGGGTAAGTAAACGCTTCCTCTCAACTGCCACGTACGCCTTCGCAGCCGCTGCTTTGTCTCCACTTTAGCTTCGGAGGTGAAGTGAGGAGGAGAAGGGGGGTGGGAAGGCAGCCACAGCAAGCAGAGCCAGAGAGGTGAGAAAGTTAGTATTGAGGGGATGGAGAGAACGAGAATGAGCGCAGTGAGTGACAGCATGTCAGGCCTTGGCCGACGTACCTTTCTCTTCCTTCCTGGTATTCTCTCTATCTCTTCTACGTCACGACGTGCCTGTCCCTGTTCTCCTTCCCTCGTTCCTGTAGTCCGCCTTGCAGGCGACGCTTGGCGCATCTCTTTTTCTTCTGGTGTGGTGGTGGGTTAAAAAGGCACACGGTGCTACAGAGCTAAACAACAAACTCCGGAATGGTGCGAGATGGCGTAATGAAAGGTCCCTCAACAGGTGCAACGTAATGATAGTCACGAGCAGCAACAACGAAAGTTGAACGAATCTCTTCACCCCCTCCCCCCTCCCTCTCAACGACGAACTCATGTACGTGCGTGCCACGCAATCAAGGAGGATAAAGTTGGACGGATTATTTTTGGATTCTCTAGGCGAACGACCTCCGCGAGTACGTTGAAGTGTGTGTGGGCTCTTTCTGTTTGCGCTGGAATCGGTATCCTGCGCAAGCGCGGAATCTCTCCTCTCGTGCGCTCGGTCTCCTCCTCTACCTTATTCTTTGCTATCGCTGCTCTTTTTCTTGGCGATGACGCTTCTTACCACTCCATCACCATTTCTGCACCTTTGCAGATTGCGCTGGCTGCCCATATAGCGCACTCTTGTGTTCTCCTCCTACCCGCTTCGCTTCCTGTTGACGTCCACCCTGAAGAGAGGAAAACGAGACAAACCAAGCGCACCATCTACTCCACGCACCGACGCACTTCATTGTCTGGAGCGCTCTTCTCACACCAACCTCTTTGTTCTTCTTTATTGAGCGCCACTCCTCTCCCCCCTTTCCGGCGCCCATCATGGCCTCTGTCTCGTTATCTGTCTCCCCCGTGACAGGGGAGCAGACTATGCCCTCTGCCGACACCATCCAGCAGTTTCAGGAGACCTTCTCCTTTGTGCGTCACGAACGAGAAGATGTTCGCAAGATGGCAATTCATGGCATCGCCGAGCACAGCAAGGAGAACCGCGATCTCTATCTCTTTTTAGCCTCCGCGCAGTACGGCCCCAGCTGCACCGACGCCCTCCTCCAATGTCTGCACCCGGGCGGCAAACTCGTGCTAGGCGACATTCTGACAATCCTTATCAACTGCTCGGCTGACGGCAGCTGCGCCGAGATGCTGGTGCAGCGCAAGGTGGTGCGCAAGGCAATGCGGCTGCTGGATGGGATGGCGCGGAGTGATCAGCCAGAGTCGTACGTGCGCAGCATTCAGGAGCTGACGCTGATGTTGCTGAACAACCTCACAGCCAGCCACGTGACTGCCATTGACGACCTTTTGCAAAAAAATGACGAGGACATGCGCGGCTTCTACCTCGGAAAGCTGCAGGTGTACTACGAGCGCTTCGTGTCCGCCATGGAGGCGGCAAGAAGTGTGGTGAATGGGGAGGCAGCCGAAGTCGGAGAGGATGCAGCGAAGAAGATCGATCATGCAGTGAGCGATGACGGTGGGGACTTGGCGAACCCGAAGCACACCTCGTTGCCCGCTACGTCACACCGAGACTTGAGTCGGTGGATCCTTCACATTCTGCTCAATGTCACCCGCACCCTCGACGGTCAGGAGCTGTTGCTGGAAGACAGCGAGTGGCGCGGGACCTTGAGCAGCTCGCTCTCGTCACCGAACCCACGTCATCGCTATCTTGCCGCCCAGTGCTATTGCAACTGCAGTTGCTCACCAAAGCCACTCTACAGCCTAATCCTGAAGAGCGACGCGCTTGTGACAGCAGTGGAACGGCTGAACTGCAAGGAGCCAATTGAGGATATTCAGAAGAGCCTGGCAGAGTTCATCGCCAGCATGCTCGAGTCAGAGGATGGCATGGCAAGACTGGAGAGTGTGAACGCGAAGAAAGTGCTCGCGGGGGCACTCGATGTCTCGAAGGCCGCACACGCGACGAAGGTGGCTGCTTCAGCTAGCTGCGTGGAGGTGGTCGAGGAGGATGGCTCATCTGTCGCAGCGACGCCAGCGGTCACGCTAGCACCCAGCGTGAGCGAGTTCCTCGAGCGGAGTGTGCTGCCCTATCTGGACGACATCATGGACGCCTACATTGCACCTGGTAGCGACGAGCTTGATTGAGCCCACGGCCGTGTGCTAGCCCATATCCTCGTTCACTGAAAGAGGCAGGTGGAGAACGGTGTGCTTGTGGGGTGATAGGGTGGCTACTCGACTCGAGTAAGTTTGAATAAGGTGCTCACTTAACACTACGGATAACTCTAGAAAAGATACTGTCACCTATCTGCAGCAGCAGCAGCAGCGCGGTGGTAGCCTACCTACTCAAGCAAGTAACGCACTGCTTGACTGAGCTACGTTTGCTTCTCGAGGGGAAGTCGGTGTGCATGGCGCTGCTGTGACCCGAGTCACCTCATCAGCTCCACGCTAAGTTTTCGCATCAGGCGGCAGAAAACGCGCACCAATGCAATCGGAGGAGACATTGTCGCGCGCTTCGAAAATGAAGAACGGTTGAAGATTTTTTCCTTTTCTCATCACCTCCTTCCCCTTACTTACATTCCCCCTTCTCTTTTCCCGTTGCTCCTCCCATCTCTCATGACTTACCGCGACGCTGCTCCCGACATGTGTCCCCCACTTAGCCTTCAGCACCATCTACGCTCCACTCCACGTGTCTCAAGCACCCTACAGCCTTTTCGAACCCCAGTGACGTTGGTTTTCTAGCTGTGTGCTGCTTCTCTTATCATCTCCGATCTGTCTTTTCTCGCCCACCGGCCATCTGAGCAGATCTTCACTTTTGCTCTCGTTCTTGTGTCAGCCATGTTCCGGCGCCTGGGTCTGCAGGGCTTCACCAGCAGCCGTGCTGTGTGCTCAGGCGCTCGTACGTACTTCTACGCGAACTGCGGTGAGACTGGCATCAGCGGCGCGACGATGCAGGTGATGCTCAAGGTGACTTTGGCGTGCTGCGTAGTGCAGGTCTTTGCTATTCGCCACTTCGTGTTCAACCGCCTGGGGACCAAGAAACAGTTCATCGAGGACTCCACAGATCTGTGGACGAACGATGGGACTGAAATGGAGGGTGAGGAGGCTGTGGCCAACCTCCGCATCCAGCACGAGCGCATCATGCCGTTCATGAATGACATCAAAGACAAGCTGGACGCGCAGGCTAAAGAATACAAGACCGTTACTTTCTGTGAGCAAGGGGTCGATGAGTGAGACGGCGCCAGAATGCGTTTGCCGGTTGCAACTGTGCACAGCTCTCCCCGCACGCACTTCCCTCTTTTCCAACTTAGGCTGTTTCTTTCCCCAGACCCCAGTGCCTGCGTGCGTTGTGGCGTTTTTTTGGGCTATAGAGACGGGGTAGTATGATGGGGCAAATGCGGATTGTTCATGCTCATGTGTTGCTCTTCTCCTTCCGGTTGGCCGTCGGCGAACGTCGCACCGCGACACTCTCCTCAAAGAGCCTCTCCAAAAAAAAAAAAAGAGACGACGGCGCCGACAAAACGCAAAAAAAAAAAACAAGATGGTGTCCAGGTTAGCGTGGTACGTTGTTTGAAATTGTGCAGGTGTGTGTGTGTGTGTGTGTGTGTGTGTGTGTGTGTGT